>NW_008657868.1:788-13845 GCF_000695815.1 Acanthisitta chloris | reverse complement strand
AACCAAAACCCCCTTCATTCCTACCTACAGCAGAAGTGCACAACACCTACCACTTCACAAGCCCAAATAACTGGGAGTCTATCCCATCTCCAGCACGTAAGAAGCAAGGATGCCATTTAGTCATGCCATTTAGGAGATGCCAGGAATCAAACCAGTGCTGTAAATCTGCACAGCTCCAGTGCCCTGAGCAGCAACTCCTTCTCCAAGACCTCTTTGCATGGCACCTTGAGCACAGCAGCCCTGTTGCTGCTCTGTGTCTCACCTCCACGTTTGCAGCAACAGCTCTTGCTTTTGTCAAAGCAGTGTCAAGAGAAATGTTAATGGTAGTGGAAACCACACACTAAAAGAGCTATAAAACTTCATCCTTGATTCAGCGTATATTACTTTCTCGATTTAAACACAAAGAAACAGCAGGTGGAATTCAGCGTCTTTGTCCAAGAAGTGCTTTTGCAACATAAAGCCACTTTTGAAGAATAATAGTACAGTATTTTTAAGCGCTGCCTCTCCTGGAGCTTCCTCCACTCCCTATGCAATTTCTGATTTCAACTGGCTGATAAAGGAAATCAATTTCCCTTCTAAATGTCAGGGTTACTCAGGCCTGGCGCTATCTGTGACAGCAGGAGTTCTCCCCCAGCCCCAGCCCCACCGGGGGAAAAGCCATGGCAGGATTCTGGGTCACAAATCCCCATTCAGGTTAAACCAGGGATCAGTTACAGCCAGGGTTTGTCTAGATAGTTATCTTGAGAAATGTAAACTGAGGACTACTTCCCCCAAAGTAACTTTGTACCCAATTACTCCTTCACCACTAAATGAAGAAGTTTGACACATCCTCCAAGGAATGGGTGTTTTGCAGCCCATGGCACTCCATGGCGCCAGGGCCCTCGGAGCTGTTCAGTGGGGCTCACCTGCCCAGCCAGCCAGGCATGTCCCCAGTAAGCCATAACATGCCATTATCCTACCCCATTGCCTAATTAGTGGGTTTATAGGTGATTAGTCACCTGATCCCAGGGCCCAGCTCCAGCTAATCTAGGCTGGAAACAGGCAGGAACCACCTTTCTGCCTTGGGGCTGAGAAACAAATGGTGCCTCGTGCCTGTCACTCAGGTAGCCACTCTGCAATTAGGGACTGGAAACAGCTTCCCTCGGGGACAGGCACTGCAGTGAGAGTCTGAACAGCACTGGGCTGAGCTGGCAAAGCACCTGCGAGTGCCAGGCACCAACACCCAGGCCTGAGAGCAGCCGGACAGACGGTGACCTCCATCACCGCAGCTCCTGGACTGCCCTGGGGGCAACGGGGGAACCACCTGCATTCAGTGAAACCCCATCCAACATCCTGATCCGTGCACATGGGCACATGTTTAAATTTTTGTCCATCTTCTTCACCATTCAAATCTATTTTAATTGGCATTAAATTTCGTCTTCCCCAGTCGAGTCTGGTTTGCTCGTGACAGTAACTAGTAAGCAATTTCCTTGTCTTTGTCTCAATCCATGAGCTTTTTCATCTTATTATCTCCCCTGTCCCACTCAGGAAGAGGAGATAAAGAGCAGCTGGACAAGGTCAGGCCACCACACTGGGGAAGAGCTGGCAATGATGGCCAAGATGCAGCTTTGGAAGAAGAATTTAAACCTCGGATGGAATTTTTATGCTTTTTGTGAACCAGCACAGCCACCCTACACAAACACAACTCTACAAGAGATTTATGGAAGATAGTTTTCCCCTCCCTTTTAGGCTAATAATCCTGCAGTAGGAGTCAGCAGAAAAACAGATGAGAAACTCAATGACTTCTCAGTAAAGGTAGACTTGCAGCAAAGGATCATATTTACTGAAATTGTTATTGATGACATCTAATGGCAAGAATAGGAACCCAGATTGTTGTATTTATTTGAGATTACAACTTGAGTATTTGCAGCCTTGACAGTTTCAAACTGTTTCGTTACTCCTTCTGCCAAGAAGTTATGATTCTTCCCTTTCCATTAAGGCAAAAGACACTTCCTTTATTAATTTATTTCCACGCACCCCAACTCCCATAGACAAGAGGCACCAAACCTTCAAAAAACCCTTGACAGTGTTCTTCTCAGTGCTTTCATTTATCAGAAAGGCTTTTCAGCCCTATTATCAGCTCTTGTTAGGACATGAAATACAAAGACAGCAGTAACAGTCTAGTGTCTTGTTCACAGCAACAACCCATCTAAACTTTTGGGACAGGAGGAAAAAGACAGAAGAGCTGCTCTTCAGTAAAGCAAATTCAGAATCTAATTTTGGCTGTTTCAGCTAGAGAGGTAGGAGAGAAAGGAACCAGATGAACAGTACCTTGGTTTTATCTCACTGTATGCCTTCCAGAAAAGTACTGAACACTGACTATCTGCAGACTTCAATAAAATGGAAAACAAACACTACACAGACTACAGGAGTTCACACTTCTCCACCTCATTGTAGTTGTTCATCTATGACAAGCTAAAATGCTGAGTCCCAAACACACAGCACTGTTACAGAGCTTCAAGCCCTAGTAACACATCCAAATGCCACACATCTATCTTTGGAACAAAAATTGTAACTTGGCTTGTGCATGTGTCCTCCCACCACTCCAAAGTAAATTATGCCAAAACCAAAAGGTTTCTTTTTACAGTTTTACCAGATAACAGAATAAGGAGGATTATTATGAATGTCTCATTTCTGTGGCACTCACTACACTACCTCCAAGGAGCAAAGAGACTTCATTGTGTTGGACACCACACAAAGTCACAGATGTTGCACACAAAGAATGACCTGGACAAGCAAGTATGGTTTGCACAGAGACTATCACTTTTCCAGGGCTCCTTCAACAGGCAAAACTAGGAAAAAAGGAAAGGGGAACGGGAAAGGGACAGGAAAACAATGACAGTCTGAAAAAAGTGTTCCAGCCACAGATGTCTCAACACAATCAGTCTCCCTCCTCAGGTACTGGATGTTTGTCCTCTTTTCTAGAAGAATCAGTAGTCACCTGGGGGAAAGGGCACTTGGCCAGCCATAACTGCAAGAGTTACAAAGTGCCACCAAACACTATTATGTTCCTCTGTGCAATCCAACCCTTTAGCCAAGTCCATGATGCATGAAGAGGATTGCCTAGACCTTTAACAAGTCACAGAATCTCTTGCAACACACAGATGAGCACAGAATGAACATCATCTTGCCTGAAGTTCATAACTGCTCTTCTCCATTCAAAAAATTCTGTTTCTTGGCTTTGTGTCTTTCTAGGCTGAAAAGTAAACAATTCAAGAGTACGTCTCATGAAGGTTTCTAAGCTGCATCTATTTCCCAGTCACTCACCAGAGTGGTCTCAAATCTTTCAACAGACTGAAACAAATTCTGCTGGCAAGAGAGACTGCCCTCACTCTTTATGAAGACACAGTGGTGTACACAACACCTATTTCATTACTTCTTTGGTTTCATCTACCTCACTTCAAACACACAGAATCACAGAATGGTTTGAGGTAGAAGGGATCCTTAAAAGTCATCTAATCCAACAGCCCTGCCATGGGCAAGGACATCCTTCACTAAACCAGGTTGTTCTAAGCCCCATCCAAACTGAACATGAACACTTCCAATGACAGAATCCACAACTTGTCTGGGCAACCTGTTTCACTGTCTCACCACCCCCTTAGCGAAAAAATAATTCTTGTGTCCAGTCTAAGTCTATCCTCTCTATCTACCCCCTATTTGTTACATTCAAAACCAGAATTCAATCAGCAAAGTCCAAATACTGATTTCAAGAGCATCCCATAGGCTGATGCTGCCCATCAGCTGTTCTCCAGTGGTACTGGACAAGAAATAATCAGTTTCACTTGCAGCAGAGAAGTTGCAGATTGGACAATCCATTCAACAATAAGACCTGGAAACAGGCAACTCTGAAAGGTCAGGGAGCTTGCTTTGACCGGAACTGTTTAAGGAAGAGTAATACATTTGTATGAAAGTCTTCTAGGAATGCTCCCATAAGGCAAGGAAAGGCCTGCAAAGTCCTGCTGTCTTTCTAAGCTAAAGGTATTGCAGTGCACAGGGGAAGTTTGAGCTTAACTCCATCAGCAATAGGGACTCTCAACTTTTGCTAAACCCTCACTGGACCAGGAATGGTAAGTCATCAACAGCAACAGGCAAAACATGAACTTCACAGGATTTCACAGCTAGAGCTGAACACACTCATTACTGAATGGAGGAGCAGACAGCTACAAACTCAAGGTTTGAGAGATTATAGTGCATGCCGGTGAAAGTAAAAGCATGTCAAAGATCAGAATGTCATTTAACCTGTAACTACCCTTCAGGAAAGAAAAAGGGTAATTAAAATCAAAGTCTTGTATCTATACATCTACTTCCATTATTTCTGCCATTTGGTTAGGGCACAGCAGGGTTAGAAACAAGTTTCTCTCAGCAGGCACAGTATAAATAGGCATGCCAAGCTTTGCTTTCCAAGGTGATACATTATCACAACATTGAAATTATGCAGCAAAACACTACTGAAGACATCTCATACTCCATTAAAAAACCCTGTCAACTGAACTACTTGTTTAGTATTTTCAAAACTGTTTAGTTTTCAGTCTAAACAGTGCATCAGGACACAAAAAAAACCCCAAACTAATGGATAATGGCATGATCTCTTGAAAATCAAGACTAAAATCCAGTCAGGAAAGTCCAGAAAAGAGTATTCATCCCACTGGGGAAAAAAAAACCAACCAAAACAACAGCACATAGATATCCATTCTTTCTACATGTCCAAACTACCTGAAGAAGTCTAAAGAATTCCCAGTTCTCTGAGCACTGAAATGCAGCACTGTTTTGCAAGAACACAGATACTGGATATCACGAACCATTCAAAGGGGGAGGGAACCTAAGTCTGGTATCGCTCTGCTGTCAGAGCTCTGGAGTCTTTAATTTGTATTATAATAATACCTGCACTACACTAGCCCATACTTAAACATCCCCAGTGGAGGACAGCAGTTGTCTCATGGTTGTGACTTCAAGCTGCTGTAGAGCAAGGACCTGTAAAAATTCATTCTAGCTTACAACCCAACTCATGAGCCTCCCTCCACGTCAATAGGGACCATGTCAAATCTGTACTGTCCACAGCCCAATTTCATGGTTTGTAAAATGAAGAAACTCAGCTCCAAAGCAGCCACTTCATGGTTTAAACTCAAGATTGGGTAATTAGAAAACTAAAGTTATACTCATACTGTGAGAAAATACATCATGCATAAACATACAGTCTCTCCCTCTCTAAACATAGGAAGTTATTCACAAAACAGAGGGGGGTGGTGAGAAACAACTAGCCACAGCTTCTAGAGCCTTTTATCCCATGCTATATTAAAAAGGCTGGACACTAAGCAGTCTTCCAGAGGAAGTATTTAGTTCCACATTCTTCCCCACAGGTCTGAACAAGTTTGCAAGCCTGAATAGCAGATTTCTCCTCAGAGACTCATCAATACTGCCTTTCATCCACTCAGTCATTAAGTGGCCACTGTGCATACTCGGCAGCTATTTCCTAAACCCACAATATTTCAGCTGGATCAAAACAAAGATAATTAAAATATCAGGAGGCAGTCATTCAAATTAATACCTACACAGGACAGCCTCAAGCCAACAGCCCTGTGTTGGTAATGTCACCAACACCACTGGGGTCTCATCGTTTCTTTCCAAGCAAGCAGAAACTCTCATTTCTGAGCATTCACTCAACACACTCTTCATCACACAGTTATAACAATCTCCAGGACCTGAAGTACTAACAAGTGTTTGAGTTGACCACAAAAGTATCTCACTGGGAAAAAGGCAGCAGTCAGGTACCAAAGTTTTTAACGCTTAATGAACTTTGCCTCTTGACAGACAGTAAAGTGCAAATACATTTATCACAGGCTACTTTCTCTCCATTTCACTCATGAGAAGAGAAATAATACCTTTCAAGCTCCAAATTAGACACTTCTTTTGCTCATGGTCAATGAGGATCCATGACATTTGCTCATGGATGATTTTGTCAGGAGGCATCTCATCACAAATACAGCTTTCTTAACAAAAAATCACCAATCAAGCCACTACACAAAGGGCTTCAGAGACATTATAAAGCACACATGTGACTTTGATGGCAAAATACAAAAATAAAAATCTCATGCAAGTATGGTGGCAGTTTATGTGGAAGTCAAAAATGGGAACAAATCTGAACCTTTCTGTACCATGAACCACATATCTAGTTACACACTCTTCAGTAGGATTGCCCACAGCAACACAAGTTCATTCCTGCAAGACTGATCTGTTAAAGGATGTTTGTACCCCAGCTAGCATCCTAGAATAAAAATCAACTACGCATTGCTTATGGTTGTTGACCAGAAGAGGGAAAAATACCAAGCTCACATACAGCCCCACAAGACAGACAAACAAATTCTTCATGATCGACCACCTTATGGCTAAGATGCTCCAGCCAGACTCCCCCACTAGAAACTGAGACATCCTGTAGTTTCAGTTACAGGGGAGGAGTTCAAGACAGTTGTATTGAGAGTCAATCAGCCATTTGTAGATGTCATCTCTTCAGCCTTCAAACACTGAGTTATCACAGGGAGGGAACAGCAATACATCTTAAGCAGTAAAAACAAAGTGATGCGTATGTGAGGACAGAAATGTGTATTATACTGGGAGATTAAAAAACATCCCCTCATTAAGTCCATGCTCTAGATGCACCCAATTCCTTCTTGTCCTAGGGGAAGGGAGTAGAAGTCACTAAAACTGCAGCCACAGCTTGCCTTTCTGTAAAATGGGAGCCATTCTTTGGAGCCAAGTCACACACAGAGCACTTTGAAGATGAAAGCTGCTATGGTCTTAACCACGAAGCTACCAGACATTTTGTCTCCAATCCTTCGAAACATCTCAGCATCCAAGCTATCTCACAGACCAGCAGGAGGAAGTCAATCAACATCCATAAAGGTCAGCAGAGATCCCAGCAAAAAGAGCAGTGCTCAGCACCTTACAGTATCAAGGTAGGCAAAATTTTGAAGTTGAAAACATACACTTGAAGAGAGAAATGCATTTCTGTATGCAGCCTAAAGAGGCTACTCTACTCTAAAGAGTAGCCTCCTTATAATACTAACTCAAACCTCTCTGTACTCATCTTTGCATGCTCTGAAGTAGACAAAAAAGCCCTTTTAGCTACAGTTCCTATTCTTCTCTCTGCCATGTAATGCTTTCTGCTTATCTTCAAGACCACACTGCCTCTGAGTAGACCATGAACCTTAAAAATGTTCTTCAGAAGCTGAAAACACACAGGTTGCTCAGCAAAAGATGTTGTTTGCAGACTCACAGGAATATTCCATCAACTATTGCAACTCTTCAAAAATAAACATAGCAAAAAAATTTAGCTTTTTTGTATTTTATAACAAATATGCACACTCAGAACCGAGGAAGGAAGCAGCAAGCTCTACCGAGTATCACCCTCTGTTAGGTATTAACCAGCACCAAGCCTGTAATTACAGACTTCTTGTCCTCCAACATGTGTTCATTCAGTTGGGTTTCATGCAGCACCGCACAACTCCTTCCACACTTACAACCTCACAAACTATTGTGCAACTCTTGGCATCCTGTCAAATCCAGAAGGAGTACTCTTAAAGACATTAAAAATCCTTCCCCTGGGTATGTCACAGAACAAGCCATCCTCGTGCACGCTTACGTACCACATGTTCAGTAGTTGTATAAATTGTTAACACTCACACAAGAGTATTTGGATCAAGAAAGCATGTGTCCCTAAAAAATAAACTACTTCAGAGTAAGTATGTTCCCAGTATGCCCTGTTGCTTGAACCCCAGTGTTTAGGCAGGCAAGCAGTGGCTCTCTTCCTGCACCATCATTCAGCCTCTGCTGCATGTCAATCCCTCCCCCTGCGAGATGTTCACAGAAAGACAGTGCAGCTGCTTAGAAAAGGCAAGGAACTTCAATTACACAAACCAACTGTCTTAGCAAGAAGGTTGTTGGGAGGCAGCAGGGCTAAGAAATTGGTGAAGGCAGCTATGCCCCAAATGCCTTGGTGCTAAAATCTTTAAGAAAACAAAAACGGGAAGAAAAGCTGCAAATGAACTCATTTCACACTTTCTGGGGAAGGGAAAGAAAAGTTGATTTGCCAGGTTTGAAATAGACCAGTTGCCCTAAAGACTGTTATGTAAGGATCGTGCCAGTGTAACACTGCATGTGTGAGAAAGGGAGGACAGAGAAGCGCCTTCCCCTCCAAGTCTGTACCTGTCTGTTGCTTGTAGAATTATAGAATGGTTTGGGTTGACAAGGGACCTTAAAGATCATCTAATTCCAATCCCTGCCATGGGCAGGGATGCCACAGATCAGATCAGGTTGCTCAGGACTCCATCCATCCTGGCCTTGAACACTTACTTCCAGGGATAAGGCATTTCCAACTTCTCTGACAGCCTGTTCAGTATCACACTATACTCACAGTAAAAAAAAAAATCTTCCTTGTATCTAATCTAAACCTGCCCTCTTTCAGCCAGAAGCCATTCCCCTTTGTCCTGTCACTACATGCTGTTGTCAAAAGTCCCTCTCTAGCTCCATCCATCCTGGCCTTGAACACTTACTTCCAGGGATAAGGCATTTCCAACTTCTCTGACAGCCTGTTCAGTATCACACTATACTCACAGTAAAAAAAAAAATCTTCCTTGTATCTAATCTAAACCTGCCCTCTTTCAGCCAGAAGCCATTCCCCTTTGTCCTGTCACTACATGCTGTTGTCAAAAGTCCCTCTCTAGCTCTCTTGTAGACCCCTTTAGGTACTGACAGCGCTCTAAGGTCTCCCCAGTGCACACAGTCCCACCACTAGAGCCTGCCAAAGTCCCCGTGGATGGCATCACTCCCCTCCAGCATGCTGACAGCACCACACACCTGGGTGGCATCATCACACCTGAGGGTGCACTGAGGGTGTCCATGCTGCCAACATATGTTAAACAGCTCCAGTCCCAACACATGAAACATTTGGTTTGCCTTACAATAGTTATCACCCTTAACAGCTGGATTAAAAGTAGGCCTTAAAATCATTCAACTGAACATTCCTAATCTCCACAAGCTTCGAATCAAGTACAGCTGTGGAAGAGCTGTCGTATTATGACATGTGACAGTAAAATAAATTTGCCCATGTTCTCTGGTACGTGTGTGCTGTCCCTTGGACAGACACAAATGCTGATGACTTGCAGCTGGACTTGCTGCAGTAACTGTCTCAGCATTTCTATTCGTTCCATCAAATATTTTTTCCCACTCAGTTTATACTATTTGTGTGAATAGCACAAGGCCATCCCTTGCAAGCAATCAGGGCTACTTAACAAATGGCTCTTAATCCCTGATGTGGCTACTCCCCATGTCCCAACTTCCACAAAAAGCAAGATTAAAATGCTGCTTGCCACTGGTCACTTCCTAACAGGAGATAAGAGGCTGCTAAAACATAAATGTTTCTCATGTCCATATGTTCATGTCTCTCTCCTGCTTTGACCAAGGGCTTTGCATGGCTGAAGGCAACGGTGCACCACTGCCTCGTCCAAGAGTTCCAGCAACAGTGATGGAGCAAAGGGAAGGTTCACCTCCTCTGTAGTATTTAAGAAGAGGTTACTGCCAAAAGCAAAACACTGATTTCATTGAGTTTTCAGCTTAACAAGGCACATACAAGTAAAATAAAAGAATTTCTAAAATGTTCCAAAATCTCACTCCTCCTTTGGGAACCTTGTTTTTGTTTATTAACAGGACAATACCGGAACATGCCTCACATGTGGGAAGATGAAAAAGACTCACTGGTAGTCCACACCTGACCCATAAAATTGTAGTAAATCCTCCCACTTGGTATAAATGAAGTCACAGACAACCTCTGTTCCTCCAACTGCTCATTAGTTATCTTCCTCCCGTGCCCACCCCACGGGTGTCAGGTGTTGTACACACACAGCAAGCCCCTGCTCTGTCAAAATACATGCTGGCAGAGGCCAGACAAAACAAGAACATGCTAAAAGCCAAATAAACACCATCAAGCAAGTGATGAACTACAAACACTGCTAATTTCAGCGTTTTCAGAGGTGGTGTCTTTTTTCTTCAGGATAGCAGGGAACAGTGTGATTAAAAGGAATGTAAAATCAACTCAGAAAGAAAAGCAGCATTAAAGAAAATCTGTTCTGCATGAGAAGACAAGTTCTTTTGAAACCCGTGTGCAACAGGCCCTCCCAAAAATCATCTGCACTGATTAGCTTTGTGCTAAAAGAAATATTGAAATTAACAGTACATTACAGCATCTCATTTCTCAATTGCCAGAGAGGAGTTACGAACCATTCAGACCAAATACTCCCTTCCCACAGGGAGCTACAGAAAATATGCTGCACTCAAAGAGAAACTGCACAGCGCTTGCACACGGCACAGGGAACTACTCCTCCGAGGGGACATCCACTTTTTATTGCTTTTATAAACTTTGATTGCTTTGAAATAGATCTTGCACAAGAGCATAACAAATTCTAAGTGCCACGTACTCAGTGATGTATCATAGGAAACACCAGGGCTATGACAATGGATCAAAACTTAAGGATGGGATGGGCAGACTTTTTCCCACCTTTATGATTTTTTAATCTGATCCTGAAATCTTGAAGCTTCAACATCCAGTTCTAGAGCACAACGGCCAAGTACAATTACCATTGTGAACTTTCTACAAACAACCCTGTCACCATGCACACCACCATGCTATATAAATGTGACCCTTGTTTTGCAGGGAAGAAATGGTCTTCCCCATCAGGGAACTGAAGTTCCAGATGTTCTGTTCAGCCTGGAGGAGACTGAGGGGAGACCTCACAGCAATATACAACTTCCTCATGAAGGGAAGTGGACGGGAAGGCACCAATCTCTTCTCTCTGCTGACCAGTGACAGGACCCAAGGGAATAGCATGAAGCTGTGTCAGGGGAGGTTTAGGTTAGATATTAGAAAAAGATTTTTCATCCAGAGGGTGGCTGGGCACTGGAACAGACTCCACAGGGAAGCGGTCACGGCACCAAGTCTGATAGAGATCAAGAAGCATTTGGACAATGCTCTCAGGCACACGGTGTGATTCTCAGGGATGTCCTGTGCAGAGTCAGGAGTTGGACTTGATGATCCTTGTGAGTCCCTTCCAACTCAGAACATTCTGTGATGTACAATAAAGTGCTGTATAAATGGGATGTTTATTAACCATTCTTATATTTACTCAAAAGCATCGTTTCTCTAAATCACTTAGCTTTACGCTGAGTTATTTTGGAGCATGTTTTGTTGAGTATTAGCCGCAAAAATATTTTTGATAGAGGGTGGAGAGAAATTTGTGGTTTCTGGAGAAAACATTAAAGGCAGTTTGAGAGACCTCAGCTAGGAAGAGATAATCTTGCTATCAAAAACTGTGATGTGTTAGTCACACAGACATATATTGCCTCCATTGGGTTTCAAAGTTAACACTGTATACAGAGACAAATGGAAACAACCACATTGCTCAGAATTATAATTCCAGTTTCTGTAACCTTGTCAAGATCAAGGAGAGCTCAAAACTAACAACAGGTACACCTGAGCTAGTTCTGTGTTTCTCTGAACAAAGAGAAAAATCAGTCCACGTGTAATGTATCTTCATCACATCAGCTACAGCACCCATCTGCATCCACTGGCAAGACTTCAGAGTAATTTATGCTGTTGATTAACCCTACCATCTTTACAACAAAGTTTAAGGCAGAGAAATGCACATGATAAAAGAACCTGCGAATTATTTAGCTTAAAATAAAGGTGGATGCTGCAGCAGATCCCTCAGCACTGCAGGGCATGTGGGGCCTTGATCATAGCCTGCAAGGAGAAATAGGCACAGATAGTGCACTTGGGTATGTGTGGGCAGAGCTCCACGCAACATCTCCAAGATCCTGCCAGAAGTCTGCCCACACAGACCTGACTACGTGAAACAGCACTTCAAATTCTGATTTTCACTTTACTACTAAAGGTATGATTAGTTGAAAGGTTCTGGTTAGGTATCAAAAAATAGCTACTTTTTCTTAGAAATTGTCACACTCCTTTGTGCACAATTCACAAAGAATCCCGGTGCATCTCATCAGCAGTACAGCATCAGCTGCATCAAACTGAACTACAGGTAAAAATTCTTTGTTCTATTCATGCTAAATAATGAGCAGATTTTTCTGAACAGTAACAACCACCATGCTGCTAAAGATCTGCTGTGATTCCTTCCAAAACTCCCCCCTCAGCAACTGCCAGTTCACAAAACAGGTTCCACTACTAAGGAGCATTAAGCAAAAAATATTCACACCTGTGCCCATCTCCATACGCTCATGTCAACATGTTTCTGACAAGCAGCATTCCCATGCGAGTAGCAATGTGTAGAAGAAAATAAAAAAAAATCACATAACAAAGGGCCATTGGTTTAAGAGCAAGAAAACCCAAATGCATCACTTATGGAGAGAATAAACACACTCAGTGTCCCTCTGTGATGAAACCCAAAACCACACTTCATCTGGAACAGAACATCTCCTGCATGTTCCCTGCACAGACCACTAAAATCATTCCAGGATTTGTGACCGATTCCTGCTTTTTTGGGGGGGTTATTTTATCTTAAAGCACAATCATTATTAAAAATCCAAGGGGACTGAGAGCCCGAGGACCACCACCGCCAGGACTGCAGTATTGTCTTGACAGATACGCACACACTCCCCCTCCCCTCTGCAATCTGCCTGCTCTTGACAAGCCACGCTTTTAATTAAATGTCTCCTAAGATCTGTTGAAAGTGCATATGAACCCTTGCCAAAAAATAACTTCTAGTACAAACAGCTTCTCCACCCCCCCAAAAAATACACTAGAAGCCATTCACCTCTGCCAGGCTCCCTCCCAAAGAAGACCCTGTCCTCCTCCAACACTACTTGGCAGCTCTTTCTCCCGCAGCCCTCCCTGCTCACCAGCCCTGCAACCAGCCCTGCATGGACTAAAACACCCGAAGAAATCCCGTGCCCCTGGCTGCGAGAAGCACAGCGTGCACGGTTGCTGCTTCAAATTACAGCGGTCCCCCATTAT
>NW_008657868.1:397-770 GCF_000695815.1 Acanthisitta chloris | reverse complement strand
CAACTGCATCCTTCCCCGCCGGCCCCGGGAGGAGACAAGCTGCCCTTGTCCAGGGAACACTGCAGTATTCTGCAGTCCGGCCGCGCGCCGGAGGCAGGGCGCCCTGAGCGCTGGGCTTGGGGGAGGCATGACTGGCACAACACAGCAAAGCTTTTACGCTATTTATTTCCACGAGCGAAGGGTGGGAGGCACCCGCGCATCCAAAGAAAACCCTGCAGAAGTGCCCTTGGCTGCCAAGGATAGATTGGGAGCGCCTCTCTCAGAGGGACCCTTCAGCAGACAGGGTCGGCACAGCCTGAGATTGCAGGCGGCTGGTGGAGAGAAGAGACACGACACCCTGGCATTCACGCACGGAAAGAAGCAAATCCCACCT
>NW_008657868.1:0-344 GCF_000695815.1 Acanthisitta chloris | reverse complement strand
CCTTCATCGGCATATACAGCACGAGAATAATACCACACAACCGCCTGAGCCGCAATTTTAATCCAGGCACACATCAACTTTCGAGCATCTCCAGGCTGCTATTCCACCCATCGCCCTCCAGCACAGCCCTGCCCAGCCCCACCCCAGGCTGAGCCGCTCCGTGCCGAGCCCGCGGACAGCCCCGCGCGGCGAGAAAAGGGCAATTCTGGGCAAAGGGACAGGCTCGGGAAACGCCGAGCCCGGCGCGAGGAACAGCCTGCGCGTCTGAGCAGGAGAGACGGCGAGAGGAGGGCAGGAGAAAGGAGGGAGAGGTGGTGTCCTGCAGCGAACTCCCCATCCCCAAA
>NW_008657867.1:405-753 GCF_000695815.1 Acanthisitta chloris | reverse complement strand
AAGGACATTGGTGTGAGGCCAGGAGGGCACATGGATTGACACCGTACTGCCAGTGGCTCAGCAAGGAGGATCCAGCACGCCTCCCCACTTCAAACACAGCACTCAGCACAAAGGTTAAGTGAAATCAGGCAGAAAAAAAGGGTTTCAGAGCCATTTGGATAGCATTAACATAGAGCCAAACAGGGCAGAAAGCACTAAAAGTCATGAGCAAAATGTAATTAAACCACAATGGAGTATAATTAAAACGAGGTAAACCAGGAGCACCTACAATCTAATGGAACTGGGACATCACACACGCCCACATGAGAACAAAATATGAGTTGAGGGAGGGGGAAATACCACACCACC
>NW_008657867.1:0-321 GCF_000695815.1 Acanthisitta chloris | reverse complement strand
GAGCAGAAGTCAGGCATTGGTTAAAAAGAATCTCTCAGACCTGTTCCCAGGTCTGCCATGTGTTTTGGGACCCTTCCTCCACGGGACAAGCACTTGTTCCCAGACTGAGCACTCCCGAAGCAGATCCTCACCTGGACAGGTACGGTGCCATTGTTGCAAAGGACCAGAGAGAGTTTCTCCGAGTCCCCCAGCAGGAGCCTCCTGAAGCCCAGCACTGGGGTCCCGCTCTGGCTGCACAGGCATGGGTGCAGCACCGTCAGCTCAGGCCAGTGCCTGTCTCCACTAACAGTGAACTTCAGCTTCCGGCCTTCGGTCTTCGCA
>NW_008657866.1:4243-26696 GCF_000695815.1 Acanthisitta chloris | reverse complement strand
CTGCTGGGGTTAAACCACGACACCTGTTTCGAAGAAAGGCCTGGAATAGAAAACTGGAAGGCAAAATATATTGAGATAGAGGGAGCATGGAAAAAGTGAGTCCTGGACATAAGTGAGAAAGAGATAAAAGAGCAGATGGAAAGAAAGAAATTCTGTTGTCCAAAATAACACCAATCTCTCCGTTTTCAAATTATTAAGGAAAGAGGTCAATAAAATTATATAGGAATTTTTTTCCCCTTTCATAATAGAATTGTGGTGGTAAGGAATAAGGGGGAAGAAAGCAAGAAGTCCTGAAAAAAAAAATCTTAAATTGATAGTGGTCTGACTGTTGATATACATTAAAGTTGATGGTATAATTCATTGTTTGAGAGGGGCTTGTTTACTAGACGCTCTCAACTGTAACTGCCTTGATACTGGCAATGAAAGTGCCCTATCTAAAACAGAAACAGTAAGAGCAGTCAATGCCCTTTCAAACAAGTCCAGATACATGCCCCAGCCTTGACCCAGAGAAATTGCCTAAAAGAATGAAAGGACCCCAAGTTCCCAGACAACAGGCTTTATAAAAAAGGGAAATCAACTTGTGTCAGATGCTATCTAGAGACCTCTAAGAAATGAGCCTCTGAATACCTCATCTGACATGAAATAATAAAAAATTGCAATCATCGTGGTTTTGATATGGATCTGAATTGTCAAAAGCATTAGCCTATACCTCCCAAAGGACAGTCTCCTGAAAGCAGGCATTTAGAAAGGAAAGGGGCAGAGGTGCAAAAAACAGTTGGTAGATTTGAGAACACTGTCTCTGTTTAAACTCAGACAATATCCAGATGGATCATCTCATGTTTTTGTTTTCTGGTGTGGCACTACATTTAGCTAGGCACTCTAAGTATGCTTCACACCCTAAAAATAATCAGGTCATCCATTGCGCTTAACATACTGACAGCAATCTTCTAACTAAAATTGTCTTAACATCTCAGAGCAAGAACATTGCACAGGGAAATGTTTTCTACACTTTAGAATTTTCTTCTGCCGAAGAAAATCAGATTATTTGGGTTCTTTATTAAAAAGTACTTCCATGCAAATATTTTGATAAAATCTTCCTCTTAGTGTAATTTTGTTCTGTTATAAAGGCATCATAATAACTGGTCACTGATCTGAATACGAGAGACAGATGAGTTTGTCTCATTTATTCCACTGCTTGTATTCCTTGCTAGATAAAGCAGAGTCATAAAAACTTCATTGCCTTGTGAAAGATTTAGACTTGTGCTGATCTTCTGCAGTCTTATCCTTATGTAAAGCTCACCAAGCATGGCAGACAGTACTGCTGGTACAAGTCCCAGCTTAGAATAGCTTTGCCTTGTCAAAAGGAACTTTATTATGCATCTTTGTGGCCTCAATCCATCAGCACAAATGGCACACCAAGCCAGGGATGATCAGGAAAAGCTCCAATTACACTCAATAAACAAACTTCACCTCCACTGTTCCCAACAGAAAATCGTATTTAGTCAGCCTGATACAGGATGCAACAAATATCATAAGGTTATGGAATGATGTTTATAAAAAGCTGACAACTGTTCTTGGTGACTCAGAGAACTCAATGTCTATATAGAAAAACAGATGAACAAAATCCTTGCAAAAAAGGGAGTGAAAAGGCCAATACTTCCAAATGTGATGGGGAGGACTGTTCATTTCTCTATACAAGATATCAAAATGCTACTGTGCAAGCCATGAATGTTCATGGCTTCACTATAATGATGAATTTTAAGAACAAGCAGCATAGTGTGGGGAAAAGCCTTCTGCAACAGTGTAAAAGTCAAGAAATAGTCTGATTCGAGCAGTGTATAAACCAGATCTGACAATGCTGTCTGAAACCTGTACCTTTGGTGTTGGTGTCAACCCAAACCTCATTTTTTTTCCAGACTAGTAGCTGACAGTAATGGTTT
Organism: Acanthisitta chloris; assembly: GCF_000695815.1. NCBI lineage: Eukaryota > Metazoa > Chordata > Aves > Passeriformes > Acanthisittidae > Acanthisitta > Acanthisitta chloris. The sequence continues at coordinate 24,756 of NW_008657866.1, read as the reverse complement.
GTCCCTGCCAGTACAAAAGAGCTGTTAAGAAAGCATTTTATTAAAGGAATATAATTTCTACTGTACCAGATGTGTGCCATGTAAAACAATAAAATTCAAAAGAAAACAAAAGCAAGGATTTGACAGACAAATGCTTTCAGACAGTGGCAATATTATTTAAAAAATATAGTACATGAGTTCTAAATTAAAAACTCTGCAAAGTGCTTCACACTGGTGTCATACAGTGCCGTCCTCACTGTATTCCTGTGGAAAGTCATTCAGTGCTTTCCTAAATCACTGAAAAGAATTCCAAGCTGCTGCCTCTGCCACTGCAGCAAGCATCAGAATCTAAATAATTCTATGCCTTCATTCAGTTTCCCAATTGGGAATTTATTGAGAATTAAATTCCAAATTTGTTGAAAAAGTCTTTGATTTCTTTTTAATATGTAGAAGCAAATTGTAAGTTAGAGGACAAGTTTAGCAGAATTCTCTTTCTTTCTTGAGTGGAAAACACCTGATTTACAAGCACTTGAGAATAACAGGCATCATTTTTGGTGCAGTAGTAATAGAGACAGTGAAGATGCTAAGCTTCCCTACTGGACTTGAACCCTGTGATGCAAGTCATGGAACAGAACTGAGAGAATTTAAGAGCAATAGCTGAGAACCTGACCTAGAATACAGAATCAACTGCATTACCACTACACTAACAGGCACAGCTACAGGTTGGGTGGGGAAGTAATTGAGACCAGCAGTGAGGAGAAAGACTTGGGAGTGACAGTGGATGAGAAGCTCACCATGAGCTGCAGTGTGTGCTAGCAGCCCAGAAAGCCAATTGAATCCTGGGCTGCATCAAAAGGAGTGTGGGCAGCAGGCCAAAAGAGGTGATTATTCCCCTCTACTCTGCTCTCGTGAGACCCCACATGGAATACTGCTTGAAGTTCTGGTGTCCTCAACATAAGAAAGACATGGAACTGTTGGAGCAAGCCCAGGCCACAAGGTTGCTAAGGGGACTGGAGCATCTCCCCTGTGAAGGCAGGCTGTGGAAGTTGGGGCTGTTCAGCCTGGAGAAGAGAAGGTTGTGTGGAGACCTCTGAGCAACCTTTCAATATCTGAAGGGCCTACAAGGAGCTGGAGAGGGACTCTTTGTGAGGAACTGCAGTGATAGAACAAGAGGTAATGGATTCAAACTGAAGGAGGGGAAGTTTAGATTAGATATTAGAAAAACATTTTTTACTATAAGGGTGGCAAGATACTGGAACAGGTTGCCCAGGGACGTGGTGGCTGCCCCAACCCTGGTGGTGTTCAAGACCAGGCTGGATGAGGCCTTGAGCATCCTGGTTTAGTGGGAAGGTGTCCCTGTCCATGGAAGCAGGGGTTGTGACTAGATGATCTGTAAGGTCCATTTCAACCCCTAAGATGCTATGATTCTATGGTTCTAATGCTTTTAGCAGCTGGATGGGTCAAGAACATGATTTTTAAGCCTTGCACAGTTATCAGCACCTAGTTAATAATTTCTATCTGAAATTGAAGGGAGGAATATTACCTTGTAAATTTTCTACTGTACTTCCTAGAGCAGGGTAGATTTGTCTTGGATAAGAAGGAGATTCCTAAGTATTAGCAAGGAAAGCCCCAAGGAAATTGCACACAATGACAAAATCACGCTCCAAAGTGGGACAGGCGCGGAGGGGGTTGCACAGAACTCAGAAGGATTTTAAGGTCAAAAGTAAGTAGGAGATACAGAAAGCAATTATACTGCAGGCTTGTTGTAAAACTTTGCCAACAGTAGAATGACAGAGAGCTTAGCCTAAGGGGAGTGGAGAAATAACTAGAAACAAGGCTGCCAATATTAACGAGGCATGTTGCCTAGTTGTTGGAAACAAACGTTGGAAGGAATTGGCCATGGGAAAGTGTACTCAGATGCTCCGTAGCAAAGAATCCTAAAGAGACTGCTAGCAATTCTGTATAGCGGAAAGGATACCTAAATGAAGGAAAGAAAGATGACAAAATGAAATGTTTGTGCATGCTTGGGAAGATGAAGTTGGGTGGGGTGCGTACATGTGTGTGGCAGGTGGTTTGCTTGTTTAGGTTTTACAAAAACTGAATTCATCCTGGCATGTCCACATTGATACGAAGTGAAACATGGACTAGTGTCAGGATGGGGCTATGAAGATTAGTTTAGGATGAATTTTAAAAAAAATAAGTAGAAGCCTTCATGCAGAGAAGAAAACGAGAGATCTATAAAGCAAGGTAAACAAGTTAAAGGAATGAGAGAAGGGGCAAAATAAAGCCAACCCATGCTTTGGAAAGTGGAAACAGGGGAAATAGCATAACAACCAGAGAAGAGAAGCCTGCAATTAATTCTCAAGGACACAAGGTATAAAAGTTTAAGACAACAGATTTTTGTGCCCAAGATTTGAACAGTATAAAAGTTGCATTAGGTTGCTTGGAGTGGTCTGAAGAAGTAACAAAGTCCTGTAAGAAATAATTTACATTAAGGAATCTGGTTTCAAAAGAAAAAATACCCAAACCAGTCACTTTTAAGGGTGCCCCAAGTCTGTTACCATGGTCAGTTTAGTATCATTTCTATAGAGGCAGATGTGCAAGTCTCTGGGGTTTCATGTACAGAAGTTCCCAGAGCCCAAGGAGGCCACCAACAGCTGCTGAGATTATCTGGAAAGCCACAAGGATCCTTGTGCCAAGGAACACTGGGCATCTAGCTCACCACCCTAGCCCTCCTCCACTACAGTGTGTCCAGTAGTAAGCTAAAAGCAGCAGAAAAGGCTGATCCACTAGGTAAAAACTAAACTATTTGCTGGAAAAAGACTTTTTATTTTAATTTTTCTTTTATTTTTTCCACATTCTCTTCACACTGAGTAATTTGCTTCTGCAGTATGCCAGATTTTCAGGTTTGAAAAAGATTTTCTGCATCACACTGAGTAATTTGCTTCTGCAGTACGCCAGATTTTCAGGTTTGAAAAAGACTTTCTGCGTTTGCAACTTTTATTTCAATTTCAAAATTACTTTTTTTCCCTGATCCTTTTTTAGCATTGCAATTGGAAGTAGACTAAACAACTTTGGCCTTCCCGTTTGCATTTGAATCTGGCAAACATCAATACATGGCAGCAATGCCACCTAGTAATTGTCTGATAACATGTATTACAAGAAAAGAGCAAGCACCTTTCCCCTTCTATTTCCCCAAACTGATTTTCAATCAGTTTGATTGGGACTGAAATTAACTGCTAAGAAAAAAAATAATTGCAATTACTCATTACTGAACTTACATTGGTTGGTTCAAGAGGTCATACCATATTATTTCTTCACAGTATGATCTACCACAAGAGTGAGTGGCACTCAAAATTCAGTTTCTGGTGATATTAATATATCATTCTTTGTAATAAATAGTTCACTTCCATGTACATATCTATAAGAAGCAATAAACTGTTACAGTCCAATCTCAACTGACAGCACAGTAGACCAGGAGCAGTTTGAAGCTACTGTTTTGTTGTACTTAAGGTTACATGGAAAAATAAGGCATGCTCTAAAGTAAACCAATGCTGGAGGAAAAAAGCCTACAAAAAGGACCCATGTTTATCTCAAGTATTAATACAGCACCTCAGCAGCAGCAAAACCACTAAGACATTTAAAAAAAGAAGTGTACAGACATTTACTTCACTCTATTGCAAAAGTGACACTTTATCCACATAATCTAGTGCTCAGCTGGAATAGGAAAACAGTCTTTCCACACCTGCAGACATTTGTATATTAGGTTCAGACTGTTTCATAAAGCTTTGAAGTGCTCCATTTCACTTTACACTTTCTGAATGGTTTTAATTTAAATCTTCCCAATGACTGAAAACAAAATAGCAATGAACTCCTCAAGATGCCACTACAAGATTTAAAGCTTTCTTCAGGTCTAGATTTAAGATACTGAAAGAACCCAGGGTTTGTTAGGTGAAGAGGAAAAGCTTTTTTTCCAACTGCAAGCATCTGCTATCTAAGGGACTGATTTTTCACAGGTATCAAGCACAGTAGTGTTTGAAAATGGAAGAGGGAAAAGAGACACCAACTTTTTCTTTACCTTCCCCTCCTTTTTCTTTCCTTGCACTTAATTTCACAGACTGAAAGGGACTAAAAGTTGGCCAGTGGATAACAGCACAGGAAAAGTTTAAGTGCTAATTTGCTGTCTAGAACAACTGAAGTTTCCTCTCTAAATTTAAGGATTAGTGGTGCCTGGCCGCCAAAGTAGGAGGGCTTAGTTTCTAATGAATCCATAAATCCAAATTATTTTCCGGGATTACCTGAGTTTCTCAAATGTATGGTTTAGACAGAATGACTTAAATTCCTGATTTAGAATTCTCTACAAGTAAAAAGGAGAAAAAAAAACCCAAACCCCAAACAACACACCCCTCCCCCATCATGAAAAAAATAAAAAATAAAGTAAAGCAAATTCATATTACCACTAATCTGAGAAAGGTATTTTTAAGGTTAAAGGGTTACAAGTAAATTCTTTCTCCTAAGCCTATGGTCTCTGAGACAGGCTACTGAAGCTATTGGAAAGAAAGAAAGAAAAAAAGTACAAGAAAAGGAACAACACTAGTACAAGAAATAACCTTCAGACTCGAAGCCCCAAGGTCAAATGTGACAGATGCTAGTGATTCCTTCATATATTTTTCTTGACATCTATCAATGCAATCAATCTCAAGAGAAGTTGTAGACACTAGAAAGGGAATAGACCATCATGATTTGTAGTAACCTTAAAAACCAGGTAATCTTTCTGTGTTGGAACATCTCTGTGCACAAATATACACTTAACTACTAAGTAATACCTACACGAAATAGTAGAAGTAGTATTTTATGGCTTCCTTGCTCATGCACACCTGTTCAGATTTCATGTTTTATATATAAACACCTTTAACTTCATATATTAACACAAAAATCTTCAGATGAATCTCAAGTTTGATTAAGTCTTGACTAAGTCTGAAGGTCCTACTCATCACTCAAAAATCACATAAGGCTTGCGAAGTCATTTTATATGGTTTGTCTAGTTGAGTATCAACAATTCCATGAAGGGATCCTATAGTTCACAACCCCTACATGTGGGGTGACAAAACAGATCATGTCATGCCAGTGCCACAGCCTCAACCTTTCCTTTGCCTCTAAAGTGTTGCAAGGATTTGTAGGAAGAGACAAAGTCCCACCAACATAAGGCAATTACAATCTACAGTGACACAGAAAAATATCTAAGAGAAAATATGTTGCCCTCTTTTATAGCCCAGCTGATGCAGGGAATGTGGGACTGATGTCAGAAGTGAACTCAATCCAGTAGCTCAACTCTTATCTTTTGAATCTACATCTGAACAAGATCAGCATTCTGATAGTCCTGCTGAGGTAGCTGATCTAAGGATCTTCCTCACCTCTCATCTTTAGGGAGGCCTCAATGACCTTCAGTCATGTGGACAGTATTAACACCCACTTGTTACATTATATTTTGGGGCAAGAACACGATTATGGGATTAGTGATGAGGGAGGTCTACAATAAAAGACCAAATTGAAGTTATGACATCTTTCGCTATGGGCTTGTAAAATGTTTTGTTTGATGCATAGTATGTTGTACTGCAACTCACCATTAATAGTGCAAGTAGCGACACAAATAGTAATGGTAATTAAAATGAACAATGATAATTTGTCCTTGTCAAACTCTAACTTCTCCATAATTCACAGATCTAAAGAAATAAAAATCAATCCTTTATTATAAACTCCAACCTTGTTGACAAGTTTTCCTTTGCGTTTTCTGCAAAGGAAACTTTGCAGAATGTTGACTCAGTTAGTTCCACTATTTGAATGTTGATTCAGGAGTCAACATTCAAATAGTGGAACGAACTCTGCTTTGCTAAATAGCCAATATGCTACAGAAATATACTCGCTGCTTCCTCACCTTCAGAAACACAACATAGGAAATCCATTAAATAGCAACAACAAAGGATTGCATACAGCACCATGGGAACAGAAAGCCAGCAAAGACCATACCCACCCACTAATTCTAGAGGCATTTGAGATAAGTCAGACTGCAGTGCACCATGGAAGAAATTATAACAACTCTTTTGTCATTGCAATGGATTGATAGCACTGCATTGGTCATAAGTCAGACTGCAGTGCACCATGGAAAAAATTATAGCAACTCTTTTGTCATGGCAATGGATTGATAGCACTGCATTGGTTCTCTCCCTGTATCATCTGCAGGTGCTTGTAAAACCCAACAGAATTGTAAGAGATATCAGAAGAGGCTAGCCATATCAAACACACATACACAGAGTCAGATGGTCTAGAAACACTATCATGCAACAAATCTAATTCTGACAGAACACAGCTCCCCATGATGCAACAAATCTAATTCTGACAGAACAGAGCTACGCATAGAGGAGTCCTACTGATTGCTTAGGAACTAAATTAGAGAAGATGTAACCAAAGGTGTTCGAAAACCCACAGATTAAATACAATTAGAGAAGATGTAACCAAAGGTGTTCCAAAACCCACAGATTAAACATGGAGTAAGATCTTTCTGCTCTTAAAAAAGCATACAAATTTGTTGAACTGATAAACAAGGACATAATCACCTTTTGAGTGGTAAGAACTGTTGTAAATATTTTGTAGAAAAGTTATTATTGTATTTGGCAAAGTTTCTGTATAACATAAAACAAGTATCCCTTTGCCAGCCTCTGGTGTTTTATGAAACAGGAGCCATTCACAGCCATCACTTCTGCCATGCTCTTCCTGGTGTCTATTCCATCTGCCTTACCCTACTGCTACATGATGCATCTCAAATTAGCCAGTTTTCTTCCTGTGTGCAACAGATCAGTTGCAAAGAAATATGTCAAGCAAGAAAATAAAACAAATACATGTCTTCCACACAACAAATTCTGCAATGATTATGGGTTAGTATGAAACTGGTACAACTCTAATACACAGGCTTGGGCTATTTTTTTCTAGAGAGAATGAGACCAGAGGAACAAAAAGAACATCACTAATTCACCTTTGAGTCATTACGTATAAGCACACATGGTAATTTACACACAAAGACAACACAGATGATCCCTGTTAATATGAACTAGACAAATATTTATTTGTTCTTTTGGGTGCTATGCTGCCTCTACCTAATACAATTTCATAGCTTTACATATATTATGCTTACAATCAGCTTCAATTGCTCTCAACCAAAACCTTTGCTTGCCCAGTTTCACCCTGAATGAAACAGTAATTCCTGACTTCTCCTTTTTTCTCTTGTAAATGCAGATTAACTGTGAAGACCTTGTAATATCTTAATATATATAATTCAGGTTCTGCACTTTAAAAATAGTAAAAAAGAAAAAGAAGTGCAAAGAAGGTGTTGACACTGAGCATAGTTCAAGATATGAGAAAATCCATCCTGGAATCAATTTATTGCTTTATCACACTTCAGATGCATTTGGGTTGATAAAACATACTCTTTCTGGTATCAGCTTGATTTGAAGCAATAGCATGGACTCACTACTGCACATACAAGTTGCTGGGAACTACACATTTTACACCTCCTGTTTGCAAAATAATATATAAAGCATAAGGAATCAAGAAGTATCACCTGTGAAAGTGCTTTTATTTCTGGCACAGGCTCATCACTAAGGAGTTCAATTACCTTGTGCCTAGAGCTAAAAACCTAATAAATTTTTAGAAATTATTTGGTTATAGCATGGTCAAAGAATTTGTAATAAAACAATACAATTGCTTGCAATTTCCAAGACAAAATGAAATATCAAACAGAGCAGATTTCCACTGTAGGACTGCTAGTTCCTTTAAGAACTTAATTGAATTAATTATTCTTGACTTTCAGTCAGCTATTCTGGATTCCTGTTTTTAAAAAAAAATATTTTTACAAAAGTCAGATTTACACATTATATTATCAAAGCTGGAATAACCCATATTATCCCTCCAAATAAAGGACAGAGGAGCACCCAAATTCTGAAATGAGGATTCAGGGCAAATGGTAACAAATTGCTACCCTATCATCTGTGACTGTAGTCTGTAGGTAGTTACTTAACTATCCCCACGTGACATATATGTGGACACAATATCAGAGCTTTTCTGCATTGCTGGGCTGAGGGAAGAGCTACTGCTTCTCACAGTGAAGAGACAGGACTAGAGCAGAGGGAGAAATGAACCAGCCAGTTGCTCCAACCACAAAGTTTTATAGCACATGGAGTACCAAGGAGTCAGACATACAAAATCCTGAAAACCAGAGACACATCCTTACTACCCTGTGCACCACCGAGATGCTGTTGGGGAGCAAGCTGCACTTCTGGTGAGCATATGGGACAGCCAAGCTATAACCAAACCCACCTTCTGCAAAAGCATAAACCCTCTTTACTGTAGTTACAATCTCCATCTGCAATGCATAGCTGAGTAGCCCATGTTATCTCCAGCAGATGGCAAAGGTAGGAATTAGTAATCGTAGTTACAGTTATCTTTCCCTTCCCTTTAAGGCTCCTTACGTTTGGCACTTGCCTGTGCTCCTGGTGAGTTTTTCCCACCCACAGATCCAAGCTTGAGCTCCTCCATGCAGCAGAGCAAAGCATTTTACACACAGCAATATTCCCTGCGAGTGCCAAGAACAGTGACCGTGCCAACGCAGGAGGCACTTTGAACAAAGCATGTTTATTAGCTATGACATAGAGCACAGCATTTGCAAAGAGCTAAGGAAGAAGACAGCTGCTGTGGCTCCTCTAATTACCTCTCCCCAGACATCAACAGCAATTTACAATTTGGATTATGTTACTGGAACTAAGTATGATCTAGATCCACACACAAGCTCTCCTCCTCACTTTTATAGGCCATGTGTTATATGAGAATTACAACTATTCAAACTGTTTCTATGAGTTAGGTTATCTCCTGCAAGGTTTTTTATTGCACATTCTCCTTTTGCTACTGGAAAATACAGAATTTGCTGTAGACAGTAATCAGATAATCACATCTTATTATGAGCACAAGCCAGCAGGACTTGCTATTAGAAACTCTCTGATCTATCGCATCAAAACAAAGAACATTTGAGATGCTTCATAAAAATCAAGCTTCTTAACACATTTCACAACAAAGCTAAGAAAATTTTTACAAAAAATCAGTATATAGAGTAGGCAGAACATTAGCCTCACATGTATCCAAATTAAATTCTGAGTTACTCTACTACTACAGCATCTTGAAATATTTACTATGTTCATCTCCTGCTGTTTTGCTGCTATTGAAAATTTAAAAGAATGCACAGGAAGTCTGACAAATTAAAACATCATCAAGATTAATTGGACAAAGAGGATAAAACATTTCAAACAGTTGCACCCTTGAAAGATCAAAAGCTTTCCTCCTCTGGCAGTAGTTCTGAACTGCTTTACTGACAGAAAACCACAAATGCAAGACAAAACTTAAAATGTGTGCAGGCAAATGAAACTGCAAAGACTCCATAGATATTCTAAGCCAAATAGTCTATGTAGGTAAAGAAATAGTAAAAAGAAATCAGGCTGAGCAAATTAGACAGAAAAACTTTAAACTTTGGATGAGTTTCCACACAACATCTGTTACTTGCAAGCACTGAGAATAAATGTGATGCCAACTTAGTAGACTCAGTTACATGGATCCAGAAGTTTGCTGATGTGTTGTATAATGAAATAAGCACCAATCTCCAGCTTCCATGTTATTTTAGACATGTGCAAGACAAATATCTACTCTGTGTGGTGTTCTGCTCCCCTCAGATGTGCAGCATGCATTTTGTGACTATATTGCCACACCATCAAGTGAATTTTTTCAATTCAAGCTGTGAGTCAAATGAGAGGATGAGACTCACCCATGTTTCTCTGGATTCTCCACTGATAAGACTTCACTGCTGCTTTCGTCAATGGGATGGACACGAGCAATATATTCTCCACTCTGCTGGTAAAACTTATACACAGCCACTTGAACTATGCATTGATCGCTGCTGCTTCTCAGCCAAGGGCTCATGATGATGGGGCTGGGCCTCTCTGATGCATTGAGAAACAGAAATGAACCTAGAACACATGAGGCAATACAAAAGCTTTAAACATAAATAGAAAAAAACACAACCCCAAATCCACCTGTAGTGCAGATGAATACTTGCAATTTTTATGTTGCAGCTCACACTGCAGCCATTCCATACCTCACAGTCAAAGATTATAGTTGCCAATTAGTTTGGAAAGTTTGCCCATTTTGTATTAAAGCAATTAAGATTAAGATAACATTTCAACTCACCTTTGAATGGTGAAAGCAAAGATTACGTTTAGATTTAACTCCAAAAGAAAAAGCCCAGGCAGGTGATTTTTAAATTTAGATTCTTGTCTGTAACCTCTCAGCTCTGGTCCAGACCCAAATATTACAGCCTTGGTTCAGTGGGATCCTGACATGACAGCTCTGGTATATACATAACATACAAATACATATTTGCAATACTTTATATCTATTTCTCTCATCCAAATAAAGAACATAAATTCAATAGGTTTACTTTTGCTCTTCTGTAAACAGAAGAGTGTGGCATTTTTAAGCCTAACATTAGAGTCAGGATAAAGGCTTGACATAGCTTCATTTCTTCAGCAATTCATTCTAATGTATTAATTTTAGATGCATTAAATCCACATTAAACATTTCATTATTATACAGTACATTGACTCCCTTGGCCTAATTCTATTTCAATACAATCTGAGGATATCCAGTGGGATGGAGGTAATGCATTTTCATCCCACTGCTCCTCATTTCAGGTAAAGTCAAATTACTCCCTTTTGGCAGCTGACTAATTTACCAATTTTTCCACAGAGCAAGCACACTGGGGTCTGTAGTTTGTAAATGAAAGGGACCAACCCTTGAAGCAAGAAAAAGTGTGATATTCCACAAATTCTAGCAAGACTAGTCAGATAATGAAATCTCATTGTCTTGATTACCTGGAGCATCCATTAATAAAGTCTGTCTCCTAATATTTAAAACATGCAGATCTGATGAAGAGTTTAATTTCATTGAGAAAGAAATTAAGGCTCAACAGGGCTGTAATTTAAACTTATTTTAAATTGTGCATGAATTTTAAAAGGAGCAGCAGCTTGTTTTTGAAAATACCAAGGTTGTAGCTTCAGATGAGTGATCTTCCACATCACTGAGCATGGCTCAGATGAGATCCAGAGCATCTTAGAAATCCTGTTAAGGGGCCACAAATGAGTCCTGCTTGTCTTCACCTCAGTGTCCAAGTTGTGGACCACAAAGTGCAAACCAGCCACTCTTAGCTTCTATGGCAGTTCAAGGCCTTCTGTGATGAATCTGGTGAATTGTCCTTATTTGGTTGTTCTCATTTCTCTACACTGAACTGAGGGTCAGGAGCTCAGATTTGAATAGCTCACTGTCAGACGCCGGTTTAGAACAGGGGAATTGCACTTGTGTTCACAGATGTCCCATCTGAAAAAGTCTGATTTGGCAATTCATCTCAGGTCACACATAGGGCAATAATGGAAAGGCTAAAAATGAAACCTGGATTCCTGTCAACCACTGTGTTTCCCTCCCATACACACTCCCATTTATCATAAGCAGCACTTTTGACATATTTGTCAAAACCAATGTTCTTGACATTGGCACCACGTTAATGACATATCTAAAACTAGAAGACATCTGTACTGAAAGAAACATGCAGAAATACATAAGGTACAGCCTGGTCAGATGTCAGGGTTTGTAAACAGAGGAGTGAAATGCAGTCACAGCTTTTTTTTTTTTTTAATAACAAAATCCCTTTATGTGAAATAATAGTCTTTAATCCAGTTGCTAATGGAATGGTTTCATGAGTTAAACAAAATCTGTTTTTGTCAGTTATATATACACAGTACTTTTGTTGGTCAGTAAAATGAAAATAAATTTTAAAAAATCAAAACACAGTCACATGTATCATCCTTCCCTGTCTTCCCCTTTAGTTGCAAACAAAAGAGAATTAGAGCAGTAAATCTTGTGGCTTTAATTGTACCATCCCCATAAGAACAATGAAATTCATAACATGAAAGGGAGCAAAGAGACTTCTGCTGGTGGCAGAAAGACACTAAGCATTGCAATAATTGCTGATGGTAACTTGCCAGGTGCAAGAGCCATTTGCTCATCTTACTGCCTTGCAACAGGGAGTCAGATTTTAAAAATAACAAACAAAGGCAGCCCTCATTCCTTCTTTTCTTTCATTGGCTCTCAATCAAGAGAGCTGCCATGGATAGTCCCCCTATGCCCTGACTTGAGGTCAGGTTTGAAATATCAGTGAAGTCCAGTAGTAGACAAGGGTAGCTGCTAGAGCAAATTTGTGAGATAGTCACTTACATACTTTGTTTTGACTTTTACATTTCTACTCTCTATTTAGAAGCCTCACAGTTTGCAATTGTGGCTTATTACTCATCACATGGCCAGTTGTAGCTACTAAATTATACTGCTAAAAGGAGTGCAACTTTACCACAGTGGGGTTACCCCTGCACACTCTCCCAGGATACTAGGAGGGATAGCCCCACACTACACTGCTGTGAAGTGGTGTCTAGGAAACCACTACAAAGGACATGGCTATTACATTGTGCTGGCCCCACCACCACTACACACTCTTGTCCAAAATGCACTCGTAGTACATACTTTTGGAGAGATCACCTACCTGGGCAAATACTAGAGCTACAACAGACTATATTTACACATATATAATTTTAAAAAAGAAGAGACTAAACATAACTTTGTTCTGTTTTTTTGAAAGCTCAGCCATCTTGTGAGTGACTTCCCTGTCTGCTGCAGTGTTCTCTTTGGCTCTTCCTGCTCTTCTAGTCCACAAATGCCAAGGAAAGAACTATCAGAACTGCATTTAGCCCTGGTGTTAAAGGAACAGTTTCCAAAGTTGAACTGAGAGGTATCTGCTCAAAAACCACACAGACTTTCTTAGACAGCAGAATTTGAAGATTCCCCTTCACACACTGAGTTAGATCTGCTTATTTCAGAGCAGACCAAGGAGTTCCTTTCGTAACCTGGTCTGACACTTATCGTGTACACTAACACCTCACATTACTCTTTCGCTTCCCAAATAAGCAATAGTCTAGATACACCAATTCAGTCAAACTCCATTTCATGAATTTTCTACCTCCAAAGCATACATGACATAATCTGTCAGTCAACTGCATACATGCACACACATATACAAAGACAACGACCCACTTACAAAGGCACAAATTCATTAAGGCCAGCAGGAGTTTTGCCACTGAAATTAATGCTGTCAGACCCCACTGTGCTGGTGTGGGCTGGGGTAGAGTTAATTTTCTTCACAGTAGCTAGTATGGGGCTATGTTTTGGATTTGTGATGAAAAGAGTGTTGATAATATAGGGATGTTTTTGTTATTGCTGAGCAGCACTTACGCAGAGTAAAGGTCTTTTCTGTTTTTCACACCACCCCACCAGTGAGGAGACAGCTGACCCCAACTGACAAAAAGGACATCTTATACCATATGCCATTATGCTCAGCATATAAAGGTGGGGAAGAAGGAGGAAGGGGGGGATGTTTGGAGTGATGGTGTTTGTCTTCCCAAGTAAGTGCTATGTGTGATGGAGCCCTGCTGTCCTGGGGATGGGTGAAAGAACACCTGCCTGCCCATGGGAAGTGGTGAATTAATTCCTTGTTTTGCTCTCCTTACATGTGTGTCTTACTTTATCTACTAAACTGTGTTCATTTTGACCCATGAGTTCTCATTTTTACCCTTCCTACTCTCTCCCACATCCCATCAGGAGAAAGTGGGTGAGAGGCTGTGTGGTGCTTAGTTGCAAGCTGGGATTTAACCATGGCACCCACAAATGAATAATTAATATATGTGATGTGAGAAATTGTACATTTTGAACACAAATCCTCATGCTCCTCCCTTCACTCAGAGGCACAATCTCTCAGCCACTGCTTGCCAGTGGCTTGCCAGTTTCATAGGCACAATCTCTCAGCCACTGCTTGCCACTGTTTCATGTGCTGGCCTCCCATGGGATCAATATGACCACCATTCCCAGGATCAGATTAGAGACTGCTACTTAGAAAGAGTCAAAATATCACCTGAAGGTCAATTCCACATCCATGCCAAGGGATACAAGAATATCATATTTCACACCAATGGACTTTCTGAGCAAAATCAGAAACTACATGTTCACTTGTATTTTCCTCCTGTGGGAATCCATGTGGTATGCTCTGAGATCATTGTGTAGACCCATAAAAGTCTAAGGTTCCAGGTATAATTTCCTTGCACTTATTTTCTCCTATTGACTTGCAGTTCTAATAAGGCTCTTGGGATCCTCCCAGGCGAATAGCTAGAAAAAGCACTGTAGCTTCCACCAAATTTCTGCTGCTATTTAAGACTTCAAGGGACATAAGCCAAGATGAAAGGCCCTTTCACAGTACATTCTGCTAGTGTCACATTCTGCTGCTCAAGACTCTGAAGGGTCTATGTACTTATCACAAAGATCTTCACCACTGAGTCATTTCAGGAGTCTTTTACTACAGGTTTTGAATTGGACTATAGCTGTACAGCACAAAGCTGATATTAAAGAGATGCAGTTAAAATAATCACACTGTCACTAGATATACCCAGGCACTTAACACTTCTGCGGTCCTGAGCTCATTTATCATCATCACACAGAGCCATGGGTTTGCAGAGGGAACAGCATTCAGTATTTTGCACCAAATACACCCAGGTTTGCATTATATGTCAGAAACTCTACTAGCTGATACTGCTCTGTGGTGTTGCTGGTCTAAATGTAAATACTTTATTTTCCACATTCCCCTAAATGCTCACAAACTGTGTGAGAAACCTACCAGTGATACTCAGCTTCTAATCACAATTTTTTCCCCTGCCTTTTTAATAGCTGCAGTCATAACCCAATGATGTTACTCATCCTCATGTGTTGCGTCTGATAACATCTCTGGCAACTTGCTGTCACTTTCAGACAAACACACATGAAAAGATATTTATGCTCTAAGCACAGGGAATTATTACAGTTGGTATAAAAGGAATATTACAAGACAAATTAATATATCCTGCATGAAAAATTGCTGTTGATCCTTTGGAAGCTTGTTTACAACATTTTAACATTCATGTCAAAAAAAAAAAGGGAAGATGGATGGTTTATCAGCTTAGTTGCAAGATGTTTTTGAGATGATGAAGACAGCTTCAACTTATGCTGTTCAGGACTAATGAGGTAACAGATTATTTTTAAACAAGAAAAATGATACTAATGTACTATGCATGTACAGGTACATTATGAACAAAGCACCTGTCCAAAAAGGTTTTGAAATGAAGGAATATAAACTGGTAGCCCTACAATTTAAATCCACATCAGCAATGAAACCAATCCTATAATCTCTGGCCTAACACCCTTGTCTGACATGGATGCACAAAACACCTGAAACTCATGCCAGTGAATGCTGAGCAACCCTGGGATCTTCAAAAGACAGGGCCATCCCTTGGCCCTAGGAACTGGGTAAACTTAGTATCCTATTGCATGCCTCTTTAAAAGCTGGTTATCTGACAGCTACCCAACAGCTCTGAATGTACCCTGCTAACTGCTCATATCCTAAACCCTTCCTAGTCAGCCTCAGGCCACAGGGAGAGCCACATCAGGTCCTTCTGCTCAACAACCTCATGATGTTCAGTGAGGTCAGTGCAACTCTATTGCATCCTTTGAATTTCTGAGGCAGCAGTCTAGGAAAAGTGGCTGCAGCCCAAAAATACAGCAGCCTGAAAAATTACATTGGGAAATAAGGTTCCCCTGGAAAATGTTCACTGCAGAAAACAGCAACCAGTTCTTCTGGGACAAACACGTGGAGGCAACTGCTCAACTTGCAGCTGAGGTCTAGAATTTCTAGCATGTGATGTTTCTGGATACCTGATATCACACCATCAAATCAGATTCCAAAGATGTGACATCAAACAGGCTGATGGGACATAGAAAATCAGTTACCAAAGTGATATGCATTAGAATTAATGAAAAAAGAAGTTCACATTATTTAAATACAATATTTAGCAACACAACTAAGCCAATAATACACACAGAGCAGACATCCAGATACCAGATACAGATGAAAGTGTCCCCTTACCAGTTGAAGCAGATTTCTTCCCTAATAATTGAAGACCACAGTTCTGTTATTTTAACTTCCTTGTAAAGCAAGCCTTAAAATACAGCTAGGCTGACTTAATCTGATCACAGTTATAAAGCAGCAATTTAACAATCCTTTGCAAAACTGATAGATTGTTATTCTGAACATAAACTCTATCTTCCTACTAAAAGGATTTTATTACCTTTCACGTACAAGTCCAATACTCTACCAGATTAAATTAGAACTGTAAAAACTATTAGCAGTCAATATCTGTTGGGGAATGTATAGTAGAAAAAAACTATTTAAATCGAGTTTTATAGCCTTTAGATATGCTGACTGGAGAGAATGTTTCCAGTAGTATCACAAAATATCCCGCAGAGATGGTCTTGGTATTCTTCATTTTACAGTTAACTTTCAAATTAACTATTCAAGCAAAACTCTCATAGCAGGACCTCAGTAGTTGGTAAAAGCCATGAAAGAACTGGGCACTACCTGAGTGACAACATTAAGAAAATATACTGTTATACTTTTCTAGGCTTATTTATACGGATTTTCTAATTGCCTCATCAAGGCTTCGAAATGTGCTGAGCGTGAAGAATATGAATAGTCTCTGTTGTTGAGTGCAGTGTGACTGCATAAGCACCAGAAGATTTGCAACATGCTATACTTGCATCTGACTTAAAATTCATGAGGGAAACAGCCTTTGAATTATTACAAAATTTGGATCTGAACAATTCTTAACAATCTAATTATGGTAATTGGATGATATCTTACCTCTTTGGAAGTCGATCAGAGCTCTTGCTATTAGCTTAAATGGAGCTAGGATTTCACTCCTAATACCTAGCAGGAAAGTGAGCACGTTTCTCTAGATGATGCAAGAGCAATTCAGAAACACTAATGAATTCATACTAACTCTTGTGGGCATGCAATACATTTTGCAAATGGCCAAGTTAAGGCAGACATTAAACAACTGCAAACAGCATGTGGCCGAGATTGGTATCAGAGCAGAAATCTGCAAGTCAAAGTCCCCTAAAATTACCTCATATTCAAGTATTTTTCATTGGAAGGCAAATAATCAATCAAATCAAAATAAAATAAAATTCTGCACGCTTACTAAGGCATCAAGCAAATTTGATTTGCCCTGTAGGATTTCTCTTCAGTTCAAAGACTTCACTCATATAAGACCTTTTCTCTCAAACACACAGTATTCACCGTGATCCTTGGGAACAGCAGCAGTACTATAGAAACCTAACTTGAAGTTGGGAAAGACAGGATTCCTTCCTTTTCCCACACTCCAATCACAGAAAAGTTCTTTATTACTTTACCTAGTCTCTTGGAGACAACCTTGAAGCCTTACACACAGAGGCAGGAGTCTCCTAGCAGTGACCTTCACACAGCTCTTTTACAGATTTCCCCCGTCACTTCCCTAAACTCCAGCGTAGCGTGTGAGCTGAAGTCCAAACAAACACCATCCTAAAACTTGATTACTATTTATCAGTTTAAATTCAATAATCCCTAGCATATCCTTATGGAAGGCTGAATCTCATCACGCTACCCTTCAGACAGACAACAATAGAAGATATTTTTCTCATAAAGCATTTTACATCCAGTTTTTCAAAAGGAAAAGGTCAGATGGAAGACGAAGAAAACAATTAAAAGCTCCAGGTATTGCCTTCTCTAACAGGAGCTAGAGCCAGATGCTGTTACAGCCCAATTCCTAAATGACTCAGCAGCCTTTGCTCCCAGCCAAAAAGCACTGAACTGAAAAAAGTAGTTAGTTAATTAAAAACTTAAAATTCAATGCTGAAATTAAAATCTTTTCTACAAAATGACAGAAGTATCTTTAAATAATTCAGCCTTTCACAGTTGATTAACCAATACGCATCTTTTCTTTTGCTGCTGACAGAGGCGAATGGCAAGTTACTTTCGAGATGTCTGTTCTGAGACTAGAGGATGGGAGAATTTTCTGTCATCATGAACAAGACAGACCTAAAGGGAAAGCTAAGAGGAAGCTGGTTCTGTCAGTAAAAATAGAGAAGCAGAATGTCTGCTCAGTAGCTCACAGTGTGTGCAGTGGTTAAGGGGAGGGTGTGAAAGGAGCCCTAATGCTGTGCCTGTAGTTGCTGTTTTGCCCTTGAGTGTGCTTATTCGATTACACTCAGGAGGTTAGAAGCTTAAAAATTAAGAAGTTCAGCAATACTCTGACGCACAAGTGCCTGAATAGAAACGTGCTTGGAACAGAATTGCAGCAACTTACAGTTCAGTAACGTCAGAGACCACACTAAACAAGTAGTAAGCACTGTAAGTTATTCCCCTGAAGGACTAGAAAAGCCACAAGAGAGGCTGTATAATTAAAACCATTTGGTGCAGCCCTCCTCCTTTTTCACTCTGTGCCAGGATTAAACTCATCACCTAGAGGCTGCCTTTATGTCAGCTTTAAGCACACAAAGGTCATAACTCAGACCATCAGAGAATCATGAAATTGGTCTGCAGACAACATAAATAAGACAAATCTTGAGGAGACTGTGTATCTTAATGTCTCATACATTTTAATCTGTCCTTGTCAGCCTCTTCTCTGCACACCTATATGTACATCCATGCACACAGTACCAGACTATTTGTTGGCCAACTGTCCCCATAAGTAGTGGGAAATGTAATGATTCTCTGCAGAGCTTGTTGAATGCCTGATACCACAAAGCATCTGTCACCACATCCCTGCCCATCCCGAGGCTCAGCCATCCTTTCTCTCTAGTCTCCATGCCACTTTCATCCCAAATCTGCCTTTCAGTAATTCAGGTATCAGTTCTGAAAGTTAGTTTTGTTTGGCAGACCCCTTTCCACTCATCTTTAAGCTCTAGAGCTTCCTCATATTTTCTGTGCTTTCCTAGGTCATTCTTGCAGGGATGAAAAGGAAGGAGAGTGCCTTGGCACACCAGTTAGAGGATGGAAAGAAACGCAGATGGCAGAAACCTGCTGAGGACCCTCTGCTCTCCTGTGAAAACTGCACTGGTTGCTGGTTTTCATTCTGCTAATTCAGAAAACCCACTTGACATTCATGTATTGGAAAAGGCAAGCTTCACCCACACACCAGTCGCCAGTGAGCAGGCAAGTGAAGGGACAACGACCCTTTCCCCTAGATCTGAAAATGAGTGAGAGCTTCTCTGAATGTTGATAGATACGCTGAAAAATGCTGAGGCAATCAATGAAAGAGCAGGATTCCATAAGCTCACACAGTTACAGTTCCCTGAGCCTTCAGATCACTTATAAAATGTGTTCTCCAAGAACACAATGAAACTTCACAGTTAGATAGCGTTTTATAAATTCAAAACTTTGTAGAAACTTCAAATGACTAAACCTCAGGATGCTAAAAATCCGTTTTTCAAATTGGGAAAGACAGTACAAATGTGAGGGGCTTGCCTCCTTAATGCAATAAAATCAGACATCACACAATATTATCAGTTTGAACTGCTCAAGTGCCAACAATCTTATTTATGATGGAAACATTTATTTGAAAGAGCTGGTTTCACCTGCTTCTTGCAGCTAGCACTTTAATTAAATCTCTAGCTAATCTGCCTTTCTTGTGAAATAAAACAGATTCTCCCTTCTATTCTAGAGAGAGTGGCAGAGGTGAAGCAATGACTATGGTTCAAGGCTACATATCCTGATTAGATCAGATCTCAACAGACTGGACTCCAGCTATCTGGTTTTGATTCTGGCCTCTCAAGGGCCTTCCAACATAAGGGAGCAAGCAGCCTGCCCACTGCTGTCACTGTTTTAAAGTGGGATCACTGAACCACAGGAACTGGAAGGTCCCTCCGCAGGTCTCTGTGTCCTACTCTGCGCAGGACTGTCACCAACAATAGATGAGGGCAGCTGCAACTTTGTTCAGCCAAGTCTCAAAAGCCTTCAGGCATGGAGATTTGATAGTCTCTCTGGGTATCCTGTTCCAGGACTGCACCTCCCTCCTGGCGCAAACATCTTCCGTGAAGTCCAATCTGGAGCTCCCAAACAGCAATCTGTTGGCACTGACTCTTGTATCATCTGCAATAGCTCTGTCTTCTTTATATCTCTGTTGGGTGGTTGTAGGCCACCCCTAGCCCACCTCTCACATACCTCTTTCCAGCCTAAGCAATCCCAGCTCCCTCTGCCTCTCCAAGGAGATATATCCAGTGACTATATGAACACACAGGAACCACACTGAGCCCTGCCAGTTTTCCCACATCCTCCTTGACCTGGGAAGGGTAGCCAAGGCTGGACATAGCAAGCCAGGTGTGGCCTTACCACCACCACCACCACCAAGTTGTTCAGAAAAAGTAACTTCTCTCAGTGTTAGCTGTCTTCCTCCCACTTTATTTGGGGTTGGATGGCTGCCTACCCTATTTATTACAGGTTG
>NW_008657866.1:1426-4188 GCF_000695815.1 Acanthisitta chloris | reverse complement strand
GGCCACCACTTCCCAGCCTGCAGGTATACTGCACCAGCACATTCTGTTTCAAAGGCACAGCTTATCACTCCTGGTGGCTTCACAAGGCTCCCGTTAGCCCAAACCTCAAGTTAACCAAGCTCCTTATGGAGCTAAGTTCTGCCATTCAATGCATCGGCCAAGTCTCCTCTCTTTTTCGCTGGGGATCGCCTACAAATTGGATTAGTATCTCATTTTCCAGGTCATGGATGAGAACACTGAGCACTACCAGCCCCAACACTGGCTCTTGGATTCAACTCTAATCAGTGCTGGCTGCCACTGGGCATGAAGCCACCGAGTTTTATTATCCTCTGAGCACTCAGTTCAGTTTTCAGCCTTCCCAACAGGCTGCTTACCTACCCAGGCCTTCACAGCTCCCATGTGAGAACAAAGGGGATGATGATGCTTGAAGTCTTAAAGTCAAGGTGGAGTACACCCATGGTGCTTGCTCACACACCCAGTCATTTGACACAGAAGGATATCAAGCTGGTGAACAATGACTTCTCCTTGGAAAATTCATGCCAAGTGTTCCCATTTATTTTCCTGTCCTCTGCTTGTTTGGGAACAGAGTCCAAGAGGACAGGCTTGCATTCTTTCTGCAGACTGATACGATGCAGACCATCCTATAGTTCTCCAAGTCCTCCATCTTGACCTCCTTAGAAACGAACCTACCACCAATCTTCTCTGGTTGTCAAGGACCTCCTTCAATTGCCATGATTTCTCATAGATTTTAGATAGAGCATCTTTGGATGTACCCATTCCCAGAGACTTTAAAGCATCCAGTTTCTCTAAGTGGTCCCTGAATTTGTGCTATCCCAATCCTGGCTGCCCTTTCCTTGAAACCCATGCTATTAATGACAACTTCTGGGGGTTGTCCTGGCTTGCAAATGCAAAGAAACTGACTACTTCCAAATTCCCAGTACCATGTCAATAAAATTCCTGTGATGTGTACCAAGAAAGACCAATGGACCATGGAGAGGAGAAGACTGCGTGGAGACCTCACAGCAACTTTTCAGTATCTGAAGGGGCCTACAAGGGAGCTGGAGAGAGGCTCTTTATTAGGAACTGCAATGACAGGACAAGGGGTAATGGGTTCAAACTGAAGGAGGGGAAGTTTAGGTTAGATACTAGAAAAACGTTTTTTACTGTGAGGGTGGTGAGACACTGGAACAAGCTGTCCAGTGAAGTAGTGGCTGCCCCAACCACTGGTGGTGTTCAAAGCCAGGCTGGATGAGGCCTTGAGCATCCTGGTCTAGTGAGGAGGTGTTCCTGCCCATGGCAGGGGACCTTGGAACTAGATGATCTGTGAGGTCCATTCAAACCCCTAAGATCCTATGATTCTATGATTTTTTTTACTTTTTTTTACCTCCATGGGGCCTAGGAGTCTCACTGAAGGCCAGACCTCTTTACAGAGTATACCTTAGAAAGTCACTGCACCAACATCCAAGAGAATAAGGGGAAAAGACAGCTGACAGCTACAAGTGGACAGACAGTGACAGCAGCACACAACAAAACAAAGAGGACCTTCAGTCATGTCAACAGTGACCATTAAAGCACATGGATCTCAAAATAGTTTTGTTACAATACCAAACCATAATTTCTGTGCCTTGTCTCTTCTCTTCAGTTTGCTTTTCTTACTGTGATTGCACTGTGACTCCCTTAGAAATTACATTGCTGCTGAGGATGAGCCATTTTTTCTTTACTTATTCTGCAAACTGCCTATCATACTTTTGGTCTCTGAATACAGGGAACTGACTGAAATAATAAGGACACTGCTTTTTCCAGCAGCGAAAAAGCTGGAAAAAGTCTCCACTTTTCATGCAGGCAAATACCCATGGGGCTTCAGTGTGGGTTTCACATGAGTACAAATTGTAGAAGTTCAAGCTCTCAATGAACGTTATGGATGAAAGACTGTACAGCTCTTTTGCTCTAAAAACAAAAAGCATGGCCACAGGGGACCTGCCCACTGAACAGGGCATGTCAATCATCTCACATGTTGCAGTCATACCTTCAGCATGCCTTTAAAATCAATTCTGTTTCTCAAGAAATAAATGTTTATCTTAAAAAATAACAAATTTGGACAACACAAAGCCTAGCTATAACAGAGAAATGTTACATGAAATTCAATTAAACAGTACTAACCATTATACATCACAAGAGTTTGCTTCTTCCAAAAAGAATGCTTAAATTGTCATCACAGCTCTAACCAAGCATTTCTGACTCAAAACAAACAAAAAAAAATTCAAACTGAGGAAGTTGCATATATTATTGCCAGTGAAGAGTTAGGTGGAGATGTATCTGCAGAGAGGTACAAGGCTCTTCTGACCAACTGCATTCACTTTTCAGTCTTACTGAAACTATCTAATGGGAGAAAAAAATGAAATAGAGTTATCATTCAGCTGGCATCCTTAACAAATTACCTTTAGCTCACTGACGTTCTAATTTTCTAGAAACAAGCATAGTTATGCCAAAAATGTTACGACTTGTATATATATCTTGGTTACAATTATTCCATCCTCTTTTCACTTCCCTAAGATACAGCATAAATGCGAAATTCCATTTCATTTGTTTTCTGTTAGCTATAGACTGAAAGAACTACTGCCTTATTAAAAGACTATCTCCCTATTCTAGTTTTAGCCTGGAGATAACAGAACAAGGAATGGATGGCAGGGTGAATTGGAAAAGGATTGCAGCTCATAACATGGATGTTACACAGCCTGTAATGATACTCTAGAGTTTTGAAG
>NW_008657866.1:0-1413 GCF_000695815.1 Acanthisitta chloris | reverse complement strand
GACGGCTTCAGTGAGGCCCCATCACAAAACCATTACCATTATCAGTACCACAGTGAGACATTTTGGTGGCAAGCTGATGCAAATGAAATTTGTGTGGTTCCTGTACTGCACATACACAGTGGATTTTGACCTCAGTGCTTTCTCATTCTATCCACACTAAGCCCTAAGTGCCTCCCAGTGCTTATCCCTATGGAGCAAAACCACAGTGAATGTTACTTCTGAAATGAACAGGTACATCAGACAGCATGTGCGAGAAGTACAGAAGTGATTCAGGACCCCAAAGATCTGGCTCATTCGTGGGGACAGCTTACCTTAACACAGCTATCCTTGCCCTCAGCTTTTCAGTCTGGTGAGATTACTTCCCTGCTAGTAAAGCACTACTGCAAACACCTAATTTCACAAACTGATGTATTATGCTAACTGGTGCAGTATTTTATGCAACATGGTAAAGATAGAAGTCGAAAGTAAGCCAAGTGAATTTAAGCTACTTCTGGAAAACCACCTATGTTGTCTTTAAATTCACAAAGGTCACTGGTGTTTTAGAGAATGACAAGGAAAGATGCTTAGGACTTAGTTTGAATAAGGATGCTTCTAAAAGCCTGTACTGTAGAGCACCATATTATTAAGAGAAGAAAGATCTTACCTGTTATTTCACTTCTACACCATTCACATAATTTGCCTACATTTTGCATTTCACCTGCAGGTCACTTTTCTTTTCATGACTATGCTGTCTTCCTTTCCTAATTGGAGGTATTAGCACAAGGCCGACAAAATTTGTGGCAAGAGATGTTATTTAAACCTAGATGAGATTCTGCTTTCTTTGATTTCAAACAAAACCTTATGACCACCTGTCAAATGATCCAAGGTTCAACAGACCCATGTGTTTTTTGAAAGCATCACTTTTGGCCTTAAATCACTCTGGCAGCCTTCTTTTAAGGATAGAAAATAAACTCCCCAAGGAATAAGCTAGTGGCGGTTGCAGACATGAAAGCTGTAATACAACAATGAAGAGCAAACAGAGAGTTCTCCTATTTCTTGTGACATCCAGCCACACAGGATTTACCACTATGGCTTTTCAATAACCTGAGTCTGGCACAGGGTGAGTGGCTATGGGCTGTTATGAAGTGGTTGGCAGACACTCCATAAAGGTTACAGGAGATACCAAAGCTTCATTGAATAATGCTCCCTCCCGCTTTTCCTTTTAGATAAAAGTAAATATTGTAAGGTCATATGCAGCAGAAATATACTGCTGACAGCACATCACTATGGAGGCTCTAATAAGCCCACAGGTATTTGTGCATACATGTCATATTTGACAGCATGCACTTTTACAGCTCCTGCAGGCAGTATTTTTCATCCTAACTGGCATGGTTTGAATGTGGGGTTTTTTATTAAACTGGTGGGGTTTTTTTT
>NW_008657865.1:34571-58058 GCF_000695815.1 Acanthisitta chloris | reverse complement strand
GGTAGGTTCTAAATATATATAAATTTAATCTTCCTACTACACTGAGAGGATATACAGTTTGAAAGAAGAAATCTGTGGGTTTTCATTAGAGCACATAATTTTTTCCAGTCAGCTCTCCTTACCTCACCATGTCTGGAACACTCATGGTGACAGGCAATTGCTTTGTGCCACCTTGATAACAAGTCAATTACAAAGTATCTGAAAAATACGGCGTCCTATAAAATTACACTGTAGTTAATGAAGCACAGATACTGCCCCTAAAATGGAAAAGTAAACCAAAAAACCAAAACCCAACAATCCAGAAACCTGATTATTAGATGTACTAGCAATCTGGCCATGAAATGATAAAGTTTTGACAACCCATAAATTGCAAACACCCAGTCTGGCTGTCGGGAAATTGCTTGCATACAAGTTACCTCAAAATCCAATAACCTTTCCTGAAAGTTTGATTTTAAATGAGATTATAACTCTATTATATTAATCACTGCAGAAGAAGCAGACTAAAAATCCCATACCAGAAAACACCCTAATTGAGAACAATAAGAAAGATGAATAACAGATGATAGTTCACATAGGTGCCATGACACTGTAATTGCTAAATTCAATTAAAGGAAAAAGAAGTTGGAGATTCTGCTACTGATTGATTTGCATATTACAGTTCAAAAAAAGTCTTTCAAAAACTAGACTGTACTGAAATCCTACAACAGTAACAGTCAAAAAGCCTGAACATTTTTTGATAATAAATGCCAATATGAATTCACAGTGAATATGCATACAAGAGAATTGTACATAAAAGCCATCATTAATATTTTGCATTTCTGTAACAGTTTTTATCTAAGTTTTAAAACGTGTTTCATATCAACAGTTTTTATCTAAGTTTTAAAACGTGATTCATAACGTATTAATTCTCAGGTAAGCAAACATCACATAGGGATTTAATTTACTCGCCCAGAAAGGCATCACATTTAAGAAAAGGCCAGCAAGCTTTAAATGGTGTCAGCTAACATTACAAAATAGGATAAGAAATCAAGAAGCTCTTATCCATCCAAGTCACATCTATAGAGAGAGGAATGTATTCCCATGTCAAGACCTCTGCTATTATCTGCAATGCCTTTTACCAAAATACGGAGGAATGTATTCCCATGTCAAGACCTCAGCTATTATCTGCAATGCCTTCTACCAAAATACAGTTGTCTGCCACTTAGGCAAAAGAAACAAGACTTTCTTGCAATCTCATAAAAGTTAGGTTACAAATCCTCAAAAAGGAGGAATGCCTTTACACTTTGCCATTTTGCTGCCAAAGGCAGGCCACCTCCTTGACTTGTGCTCTCTAGGGCAAGTACCCGATCCACTGGCTTAGAGACCAATACATTTTGCCTTGGGGAGAAAGATGGAAATTAAATTCAATGTTACTGCAATTGATCATTCAGAGAGCACTACTCTGACTGCCAACGCACCTCAGAGATGCTCTTCAGAAATGTGACCAACGACAAAATTAACAGATCAGTTACACACGTAACCATCGTGGCACACAGGCATGAACACATAATCTGTCTGAGGACTTTCCACAGCTAAATTACAAAGGTAGTAGAGCAATGGCAATAGAACGTAAGGCAAGTACCTACAGTGCAAGACAGGACCAAGACCACCAAAATTTAAATTTATTCGAAGCAGAAGTACAAGACACTGGAGGTCGGTCTGTTGGTTGGGGTGTCTCTCAAAATACTATTTTTCAGTATTTTCTTAAGCTGAATTTTTAAAAGCCTAAACAAAAGAATTCCTTAAGATGAGTTAGCATTAAGCATACTACAATCATTAACAGGCTAAACAGCAATATGCTTCCAGGGCATTGTGTTGCCTCCAGCCAAACCTCATTATCCTTCTGAACTCTACTTAGGGAATAAATGGATTGACCTATTTATTTCATGTCTACGTTTTATTAGGGGATTAACTTATTTATTTAGCATTCAGCAATGGCAGTAGCAAAGGTATTTGTATTCTGTGAAGTAGTCTAGGAGAGGTAAAGGGGGTGACTGAATGAATTTGCTGATGCAACTGGATGGGTTGCACTGTGCAAATGCCTGCAATCAATGTCAGTTCTTCCATGTATTCCTCTATCTGCTCTAGCTACAAGCACACAACAGCTTTCTTGCTGGTCTCACGCACTTATTCTTAAATCACTGATATTCATTTTGCATTTTTCTTATCTCCAGGTTTGGTATTTTTCCACCTGTGCACCGTGCTAGTCTTGTTGATACTTCATCATCTCTACCAGCATCTAAAATGCTTGCCACCATGATTCTCTCATTTCCTCCCTCTCTCCCTTCGTTGGGATTCTGCCATGAAATCAAAGATGAATAAGATACCAGACATACACATTATCATCAGATTAAATTTATCACAGCTGCGTGTTACATTGCCTGTAATGAAGGAAACTGCAGGGAAAAAAAAAAAAGAGAAAACATCATGAAACATCAGACAACTGCCCAAATTTATCTCTGGGACCAAGCTAGGCTAGAAGCCTAATAAATGAGTATATAGAAGCCAAGGCCATAACTCAAACAAGATCTGGCTACCAGCACAGCTGACCCAGCAGCAAACACTGCCTTTGAGGGGGTACAACTACCACACAGTTCAGGTACTTTCAGTGTACTTTGTGGTCTTTGGTGAGACTTTTCTGTGTGCTTGTTTTTAAAGGCAACTGAGTCAGGAGCCCTAAAGGGGGTGATGAGAAACTTAACAGTAATAGATTAAGCAAGTGTAAGATGATGCTGGGTGTGTGCAAAGCTTTATCTGGCTGCTAATGCCACCTGGCCACTCATGAGCCCTCTGTGCTTCAGAAGACATGTAATTTTTATGAGTTTTTCTATATACTTTGGAGTCCACAATATTGCCTCAGTCTTACTTCTTCCCAGACCAGAAAGGAGTATTTATCCCCAGCTACATTTGATCCATCAACTTGGTGGACAGATAATCACCATGTGCAAATCTCCTGGCATGCCAGAACAAGCAGGTGTCTCTACATCAGAGTCTGCTCAGGCAGGTGGTGCCACCACAGCAACAGTTGCAAAAGCACTAGTGTTCAAAAAAGTATCTCTTTGCTCCCATATTTAATTTTAAAAATCAGAACTGGGCTTTCCTTTAAAACCTTTGTAAGATAAGAAAACACTGAAAGGCAATCAGAAATAGTGCATAATAAATAAATGCAAACCTGTAAGAAAAAAAAAACCAACTTGGCCTCATCCAAAAGGCATCGAAATTTTCCATTTAAACATCTGGGTTTGTAGTCTTCTCATCAGCTTCAGGGAGCTTTGAGATAACCTTTTTCATTTAATCTTCTACAACAGAAGTGGTTTTTTAAAATGACTTTACCTTTCCTTCACCAGAAATGCAGATCCTGAAAAGCACTATACTACAAAAAATATGAATCATGAAATACACCTCTGATGTATCAGCAGATCAGTTGAGCCTTGTTCTGGTTTGTTTTGAATGCAGCTGGTCTTTGCAGCACATCTTATCAAGGCATATCTAAGGTGCACATTGCCATAACTGAATAATGTAGGAATATTCTATTAATTTAGCCATGAATAATCTGCAAACAGATGGAAAGTTTTGCAAACATGCTCTGCACTGGAAGTTATTTGATGAGTGCTTTGTGTGCAATACAGATTGCTCTTCAACTGCTTAGTAAGTATGTGTTTTAGAGAATTCAATATCCTTAATTCACTGTTTGAACTTCTATGTTTGCACTGTAATGCAAACTAACCCTCTGACTGGATGAGCATTAACTCTTAAGAGCCAACACTCCTTTCTAGTACTGGCTGCAACACTTCTAAGCAAGAAAATATAAAAGACGTCGTTCACTTCTAAGAAGAGTCAAACAGAAGGATAAAGCCATAATACAAATAAGCTATTCCAAACAGAACTACTTAGATGAGCAAGCAGCAGGCTGAAGATAGTGTTTGTAAAAGAATTCCATTCTACATTCCCCAGGTAAGAGACTGTTCACTACATGATGGCCATCTTATTACTGGATACCTCTTCTTTACATCAGGCTTTCCTTAAAAAGTCTCCTAACCAGGATCCTTTCCCAAGAGGCACTCCATGATCTATTACGGATTTAGTCCCACTAGTCAGCTATACACCTACAAGTTTTTGCTACTCTCACAGTTGCTTGGGCGTGGGAGGGGGTTGTGTGGGAGTGGGTGAATCTTTCTGTTGCATCAAAGGAAATGATAAACTTTTTGAAAACTACTGTCCTATATTTTTCGGTAAGAGACTGGAGCAAATGCAGTGTTCACAGTCAGTCTCCCAGTTCAAAGTAGGAAAATCATTGATTTTCTTAGAACAAGTATATAGGTCAAAATTTAAGAAAGTGTCCCCACATATTACCTTTCTACCATGATGTGAATCCACTCTAAGGACTGACTGACAGGGTAGCTCAGAATCTTTGGCTTCACTGCTGAAACTATCAACAGGGGTGGTCAATTAGTGCCAGCTCCTGTGGACAGTGTTTTAATGGAAAAGACAGAGTTCCTGCTGACTATCAAACACCCTGCAGACAGCAATGACTTTCAGCACCTGGTGACTGGCTGAATTTGAACCAGTGACCCAAGTCTGAAAAGGTCCCAAACCCATTACCAATCTCCTGTCTTACTGGTATTTTTTATTGCTGTGAGGACAGACAGCTGTTCCTACCATCTTGCCACTCCCAAGCACACACCTGCACTGTAAAGAGAGCAAAGAGCACTTCTCTAAGCACTTTGTTTTGTTTTGAGTTCCCCACTTGGGAAGTGATAGAGGCGTCAAACAGAAGCCTTGGCCAATTGCATAAATCAGATTTTGTGTAAGTAGCTAATGTCAGCCTTGGGGGAAGGGAGGGGAGGAGATTAAGTGCTCATTTCCAGAGACCAGCACATCTTTTGTGCTTCAAAAGCATTTGAAAGAATATAAATCAAAGCAGAATATGAACCGGCAAAGCTAACTCACTGCCTCACCGTTTCATCTCAGTTGCATGTTTCTCAATCTCCTCAGCCAGGTAACGTGGCCTTTCCTTGAAAGTTACACAACAAATCAAGTAAGTGGGTGCTGGGAAGAAAAAAAGAGAGGAGGAGGGGTAAAATTTATTACTGCCTAAAAGGGAAGGTGACTCATAAGAGAGTGGTATTAACCAAGTGACAGTATGAGAGGAAGAGGGAGTGCTTTGAATTCATTCTAATGATCTAATGACTAATATAATCCATTAAGGAAAGCAAGGGCAAGATCTTTTCCACTGATTAACGTTGCACCTTATCCATGTTTTTAATTAAAATCACTATATACCGCTCCTCAACTATCTGCATGTTTAGTTAAAATGCTGAAAGCTTTCAGAAAGAGTTGATTTCAGTCCTTTAGATGAAATAGTGAAGCATCCAACCCTTCACCATGGATCTGAAAGGAATAGGGTAAAGCAAGAAGGAAAGGAGAAAAGGAGAAAAGGAAGCACTGAATCATAATAAATACATGAACATCTGTTGGTGTAGCAACATACCTTTAAAGTATGGTGTGTGAATCCCCTAGACAAATACAACAAGAATTTAACACTAATATTTTATGAAGCAGATATTTTTCTAAATCTAAAATGAGTATAAAATATCTGAAAACACTAAAATGCTGCTCTTGTGCTTCAATGTTGTATAAATTAATGTAATTTACTTTTAGTGACATATGTGAGCCTCATGCAAACATAAATCACAATATGTTTAAAAAAAACAACGAACCAACCAAACTCACAATTTCACTCCACACTCAAAATTTACTCTACAATTGTATATAAATCACTAATGCCCTCAAATGGAAATTAAAGAAAAGACTCGTCTTCTTGATGTCTATCCAAGTACTATGCAATCACTTAAAACCTAAGTTTCCGCTATCAGAAGAGCTCCACCAGCATGTGGGCAACTGAGCACTGTTCTGCTGAGCACTGTATAAATACCTTTACTGCTCACAGTCACCAACTGCAGTCATGTATTTTAAAAGCAAATATGTTATCAAGATAAACTCAACTCAAATTAGCAGTTCAGCCGTTTCTGGTTCAAAATAACCATCAGAGGTCCAGAGCCCATTTAACTTGGTTGCAGCTGAACTGCTTGATCACAGTCTTGACTACTTTCAAATGTCTCTTGCCAAGACAGTGTTCAGCTGACTGACTCGTATGGTGGGGAACCAAAAAGCTCTGTTCAGACACACTCCATCCATCTGAGCACTTGGCCACTGTTAAACCAACATGTTCAGCACTGATTCAGAAGATGACTTTAACAACAGCAAACGTAGGCATTTTTTAAGGTGCCAAAATAGGTATAACGTATATGAAAAGAACACTTGTTTGTAACTGGTTTAACACCTCACCAGTGGCCTCTTATTATTCATAGATATTTTATTTGTACATTCAGGCAACACTTGTGACTTTGCATGGTTTTGAGCAAATGACTGTTCATTCAACTCCTGCTTTTTTTGGCCTTTTTGGGGTTTTTTTATAACACAGTCAATCT
Organism: Acanthisitta chloris; assembly: GCF_000695815.1. Taxonomy (NCBI): domain Eukaryota; kingdom Metazoa; phylum Chordata; class Aves; order Passeriformes; family Acanthisittidae; genus Acanthisitta; species Acanthisitta chloris. The sequence goes on along the minus strand of NW_008657865.1, from coordinate 51,528 downwards.
ACGCTGGAACAACACTGACATATCGTGAAAGACATGACTAAAGGAGTTAGTTACATTAAAAGGTTTTATGTTTAATAACTCTAAGAATAACTGAGAATTTCCAGGAGAAATTCAGCATTATGCTAGTATTTTTTAAATAACTGAAGAGATGACCCTGACATTTTGAATACCAGAGAATCAACATGGGACAAATTAAATGGCTTCAGAACTGACTGACAAGTCTTAAAACATGGTAGACAGGAGATGATTACTAAGCAAACATTTTCACAAGGGAGAGGTGAATGGGTCCTGCTATATAATAAATATTGAGAAGAATACAATAGGCAACAAAGTCTGCAATTGTCATAAAGATAGGGTAATCTTAAATAAAAAGTCAAATCACTGATTTAAAAAAAGAAGACTGTAGAAGTGACCTATACTTTAATAAAGTTCAGTGCCAAATGACATGCAGGAAGGAAAATGTGGCGATAGCGACTGTATGAACATACTTGCTCTGGCAGTGAAACTGAAAAGGATATAGTCATAACATCAGATGGTCAACTGAACTCATGTTTGCAGTCTGGCACTGCCACCAGGTGTGGCAAGAGGACCAACCAGTGCTGCTCTGACAACACAACCAAACTGGACTTCAAGCACAGTCATGTAGAAGTTTCAGGGAGCTGGTACCTTACTACAGCTCTCAGTATCAGTGACATGGTTTGGGGTCAGGCAGTGAAAGGAAGCAGAACCTGGAAGAAGTTTGACTAGAGCCAGCTAAGCTTTTTATACAGAGTCCTAGCCACGGTATGTTTTAAAACTGTTCTTCTATAAGGCAAAATTAAACATTTTTAGCCAAGTAATTAAACATTTTCCAGGATAACCATTGTCTAAAGGATGAATTGAACATGACCCTTTGCCTTCAAAACCCTTTTCTTATCTTTCAGTCTGTGGAGACGTCCACATGTATTACTAGTGCAACGTACTGCCATTATCAGAAACTTATATTTTCACTCTCTCTCTTCAACCAACTGAAATAATTAAAAACTTTGCCAATATTTAGTGTGCTTTGCACACTACCACTCAACAAAGCAAGGAGAGCATGTGGTAGCCATCTCTCACCAAGGAATATTTTTAATAAATAACTTACTGGAATCAATGCAAAGATTACTAGATCAATTTCTATACACTATGTACACAGAGGGTCGGATGATCTAATGGTCTCCTTTGGCCTTAAAATCTATTAACTAATTTGTTTTCCACAGATGACCAAACATGACTTCAAGAAGAACAGTCCTCACAATCTACCTGCCTGGACAAGGAAAGGGCAAGGGAAGCCACCTTGGTAGGGAAATGCTACCCTGCTGTTCCTGTACATGATGGTATTACTTTAGTTTTATTCTGTCTAACATTTTAACTACTTACAATGTTTTTACTAACCTCATATATTAAATGTAAAGACAATCATGTCACCCAAAAGCATTCCCAAGCTTAAAACAGCTTTTTTACTAACCTCATATATTAAATGTAGAGACAATCATGTCACCCAAAAGCTTTCCCAAGCTTAAAACAGCCTGCAAATGCACACTCTTTGGAGGCTGACTTGAACATACTGCAAGTACTCTCCTAGCAATGAGCAAAGATCCGACTACAACACTCAGGCTGTATGTACCTCCTAAAGTAAGAAGACAGGAGGCTGGTAGACTACAAAGGCAAGTGACTACTAAACTTACATTCTGGAAAAATAAATAAATAAATCTGGGAAATAAAAACCTCACCACCCAAAAAACCCCAATAAAGCAAGCTCTCCTATAAGGAAAACAAAGGTTTTTGAACCACGGTGTTGGCTTCATTTCTTTATATGATAATATCTGCAGCAGCACAGTATGAGGGGAAAGTCCAGGATCTCAATCAAGACTCAATCTTTTTTAAAATGCTAAGCAGTACCACCAACCCTGTGAAGCATGGCTGGATGCTGACTGGCAACAGCTTGGGAGCGAATCCCCACATCTGGGAAAAGAACATTTTGAAACAATACTGCCCAGATTTATAAGAATGCAAAGTCAGTGCAAGCATGCTACTTCCAGGCTGAAAAGAAATAACTAGAAAATATGAAGCAAATTAAGGAACAAATCAATTATTTCCAGGAATAAATTAATATTACATGAGCTCTGTGCTACATAAAGCAAAGTTGATGAAAAGATTCTTGCTGTTTTTCCAAGTTTAGTCTTGTAATAGCCTGACCATGCTAGTACATACACTCATATTTTGAGGCCAGTGAGCTGAAATACTGAATTACAAACGTTGACACCGCGATTTGCTAGGCAGGACAACAAACAGAAGTGGAATTGTATCCTTCTGAATTATTAATAAAAACATGTTGAATCATTCCCTTTAATAGCACTTTCTCTGTAAACTATACAGAATCCTTTAAGAAAAGGCCACTTCTCTTTTGTAAAATGGATATAAATTTTAAGTATTTTAATATCATTTCTCTCAGAAAACTGTGAAGCTATCTAAACTATCAAAGACTACTACAATTTTTTATTAAGCTGCAAATACAGTACAACTCAAGAACAGATAATTGCCATTATAAGACTAAAAAAACTCAACAATGATGAATATATTACACACAAAGGAGAAGCAACTGAAGACACCAAGCAGGAGACTGCTTGGAAGTGCCCAAGATGCCCCAGGGCAGTCCAAAGTACGACTGATCCACACGTCGCCAATGAAATAACTCAAGCCAACTGAAACACATAATCTTTTTGAAACCAGGATGCTCCCCATGATTATTTGACAAATGTTTCACTGGGAAAGCTGTTCTATCAGGGATGAGACTGTTTGTCAAAAACAGAAGGGGAGAAATGCTTTTTCCCCCCTTTGCTTTTGGGATAGTTTAATCACACATATCTCTTTAGTAAAGAAAGGCTACAAGTCAATCCAAGCCCAGCAAAAGGTACCAACAAATCTGGTATTTCTACCAGTGATTGCTATAAAATCCAATGAAGAGGAAAGAGTTTCTCTCTGAAACAGTAAGGGATATTTCTACAAGGAAAATACAGGAATGTTTTGTGGAATTAAACAAACAAACAACCCCCTCAATAATCTAGTCTGCAGGATGTAGATGCTTTGCCTAAACACGTTTCACCTCCGTCAAAATAAATCAGTGTAACTGACTGTACTCATCTTGCATCTCCAGTAAAGAACTTGTTAAGTTTCTGCCATTTTATATTGATTTCACATAAAGTAATTTAGAAACCTTCTCTTCCTGTAGCACCTAAGATGATACATCATGCATAGAAGTTATATATTTATGGGTTTGGTTGTTTGGGGTTTAAGAGGTACCAAGGACATGAAAGCTATGAATAGTTACAGGCAGAGACTTTAAATACTTCTGTTCTAAGTATAGACTCTAAGCACTTTGTGTGCATGCCAATTGTTTTTTATTGATTCCCTGAAAAGGCAGTGATTCAAAAAAAGCCACTTTTACTTTGGATTTTAAAAAATGTTTTCTGGGTCTCTTCACCCTAATTCCAAGCCCTGGCATTTTGTTTCATTGAAAAAAACAACATACTTCCTAAGACACTTTAGATAAAGAAAAGGATAGTTGTCCAGTGTTATGTGCCTAAGTGTGTGCACCTTTTTATATATCAAAGTATGGCAGTGAAGATTCCCAGGAAATATTTGTTGTAAGAGTTTATTTGCAGTCACTACCCTCATTTTATGCTGCTGAAGGGAGAGGGCTTGCCCCTTTTTCCAGTTGTACTGCCCTAACCTTTGCAAATCCAAAGCTCTTATGCCAAAGAGCACTTCCTCTGCAATAAATCTCCTTGTCATAACAGCTGCTCAGCCCCCTGACAATGTTGCTCCACACTGTGGCAGCAGATACGATGGTCCACAGTCTGATTCCAACCAACCTCTCTCTCTCCTCTAGCTCTCCAGGCTTCCTCTTTTCCTTGAGCAGCTCTTGTGAAATACAGTTTGGTCTCACATTAGAGTGAGGAAGTGTGTTGCCACCTTCTCTGTGTTGTATCATTTATGAAACCTTTTATTTAGGTACAAATCCATATGCATTTATGTTTTTAAATAGAATTTAGAGGAATGAAAGAATACATGTTACCATATCAACAGCACAGTTCTCTTTGCAGATGAAGTTTACTCTTGTAGAATTTGGCTCTGTATCAACTTACACTGTAAATTGCAAACTAATGAATTTGTATTGGCAGAGGTAAATGTTTCTGCTTTTACAGACTGCATTTACTAGTAAACAAGATTACTAGGAACAATTCCCAGTTTCCCCAGCAACTTAGTTACTTGTCTCTTACAAGGCTCATTGTTGATTCATTTGTCTCTACGGTCCCAGTGTAATGAGTCTACTCCTAACCACCAGATGAAATTATAGTGACTGAATGCCAAGTTTTGTGAGTTCTGATATTCTGAAAAGAATACACCTAAGTGCTGGCCATAGGACTTGTTTTTACCTTGGTGTCACCAGAGCTCTAGACTTCTGCTTTAGGAGCATCCCTCAAAATCATTGCATGTGCTTCCAATGATTAAGCTCAAAATAAGATAATCAGATCAAAATAATTACTTATCTTCAGAGTCCTCCCATCTCCCCATTTTGTAAAACCATGGGGAAACCCTTGAGTTGTGAAGCCAGAATTACTGCACAAGTGGCAATCTATCTACAGCTACGTAGCATCAGCCTTGTAATATAGTTCCTTGTCCCTCTCATCAGTGTCTTCCAAGTGCATTTTGTTTAGAATAATGGGAAGACACTTATTTAACTTTCCAGGAGATCCAGCTTCCCAGGGCAGTTTTGTAACTTGAAAACTCCTTACACTTGCCTCTGGTTTTTATCAATTACAACTGAGTTTTGTGTAGCAGTTAGAAATACACAGTCATAAAACGCTGGTTTTTATCAATTACAACTGAGTTTCGTGTAGCAGTTAGAAATACACTGTCATGAAACAATCTACCAGTTACATAATCAGTGTAACCAGCTAGACACACATTTTTTATAAAAAACAATTAATAGTCTGTATCTGGATTCTTTGAAAGCTGGTTAATAAAGAGTGATCTAAGAGTAATATGTTACGTTACTTGAGAAATGAATTAAGCCATACAACTTCAATACCAAGCTGCTCAAGTACCACAGATCTTAAGTATTCAAACACGTTAAACTATTGCAATAATGCATTTTAGGAGACTTGCTAAATCTCACTCAAAAGGGAAGCACAAATCACTTTGCAAATTGTGGAAGAAGTCCACCAAATCAGCAAAATGCTTTGCCCAGATAAAAAAACATTTGTATAAAACATTCTAATTATTGCCTGGCTTGGCTAAAAGAAAACACATAAATAAATAGCACACATCTGCTATAGACAGATTTTTTTTAATAGGCTAAGTACCTAACAGTGGCCAGGTATTTCAATCCCATGGAAATAAAGGAGAATCAGGTTCTGAAAGCTTTTTAAAAAATAATTCAACAAATCTAGTCTTCCTTTTTTCCTTTTTTTTAATCAAGAAGATAATTTCATGTATGTTAAATAGATCACACTAACACCAGAATGAAGTCTGCCATTGAAACATATCAGTTTGAAACTGACAAAAGAAAAACCTTTTACAGAACACACTATTAGTTTATGATAGTCATTGCAATAAAATATTGAAGGCAAGAGCATCAACAATAACCAGAAAAAAAGGACAAAAAAAAAGGAAAGACCCAGCTTTTTATAGAGCTAAAAATATTCACAGCTCTCGGGAGATAGAAATGCTTGGTTATGACAGTGTAAGCCATCCCTGCTGGACATGGCTGGAATTTGCTTTTAGGTGCTTATTCCATACCTATACATTACAGTGCTTCTTGCATGCCTTAAAGGGTATGATGCAGCACCAGTGTCTACAACAATACCTTAGATATGATGAAATGCTAGTTTCATGGCATGAGAGCTCTCAGCTTCAGTCTCAAACAAAATTAGAAATGTTATCATTGTCATTCTCAAATTAGGTTCTCCCCACAGGTTAGCTCACTGGAGGTCATCATTAACTGGCAGCTTCTTCAAAATTAGCACCTGTAGGGGATTGTGGTTTCATTCCTAAGAATTTACATTTTATGAAGATTATCTAATGGATACCCAAAGATATATGCTTACAACAACCAAACAGAAAAAAAAGTGGATTTTATTTAGATGAAATTCTGTAAGATAATGAAAGAGTCTTTAGAAATTTCTCCCCCACATTTTCACACATCTCCAAAGAAAAGCATGAATTCCTATCAAATTGAGCTAATATACTTCATATTTGCATGTTTCTATCCTATGTTAAAGGCAGGGAAAGAAAATGAAATTGAATGGTATCTGTCACATTTCGGGACTTGCAGCCAGATCTGATAGAACAAATTGCATGATAAGTATTCTTTTAAAAAGTCCAGCTCAGTTTTGATGTCACATATGATATGGTTGGTTAACATGCACAAACATGAACTGCTATTTGCTTTTGGTTAAAGGAAAGTTGAGCTTGCCAGCCTTTTGGTTAAAGGAAAGTTGAGCTTGCTGTAATATATCTGCTGTAATATATGAAGCTCTCCACAGCTTTTGCTATTTTCCACTAATTTCACCAAGGTGATGAATGACATAGTAAAACTTAGAGAGACTACATGCAAGTTTCTGTGCCTTTAATGCTATTTAAAACCATCAAAGTAGAAGCTGCTACACACAAGAACTCAAAAAGCACTTGTTCTAAGGATAAGTACTGTTCAAAACACACAGAGGAAGACACATTTACTCTTTTACAGAAGATGGTACCATGTTCAGTCATGAGGAGCACTTTCAGAATCCAAGCACAAAATTAAAGTCTAAACTATAAAACTACTCAGATTTGATTTAGCTGAGAGTCTCGATGTCAGAGAAAGTATAATGCAGTAATTGCATGGGGTCGGTGGGTGCCAGGTTACTATGTTTGTCAACCCATTTTCAGGCACTAATTTACCAAATTATGATTGCTGTTTTTATGAACTACATTAGCTGGAACACAGAGTCCTTGATTTAACTTGCTCTTGTCTTCCAAAGATCTTTTCCAGAAGTTTCTTCTTTTTTTCTTTTGAGGAAAATGGCTTGTTCCATGTACAAAATTAACTTTTAGCAAGCCAAAGGAAGCTTATACAAGTTCATGTATATTTTCAATTTGTCTTGCTACAACTTTTAGCAAGAACAAAAAAAAATTCTAGGATTAGTTCATATAAATCAGTTACCATAATTTAATTATGTTCACAGTGTTAAAGATAACTTGTAATTGTAAGATTTGCTCACTCAGGATAATTACTTCTGTCAATATTTTGAATTTTCTAGGGGAGAAAAATGCAGTCTCTAGATGATTTAATTTTTTGCAGCTGACATCTTCCACAAGGATTAGATTTTTTTGAGTGGATAGCCCTCAATAAAAGCTAATAAGTTCCAAAGAGGATTTGGATGAATTTCTGCTCAAGCAGACATTCAGGAAAAAAAAGCATTTAAGTAAAATGCTGTAACGTAGCATAGTTTTTTCCTGTCTGCCTGGATCCTAGCTCATGCCAGGCTGACATGGATGAGCTGTGTGGCTTTCTGTCCTGTTTACTGCATGTCTATACAACAATCAGGACTACGAGGCATAAATGTCTAATTATCACTTTGGGACCGTAGAATGAACAAACAATAAAAACTTCATCTTTAGTCATCACTTGACAGTGACACTTAAATTTTCAGGGCTGAGAACACAGAACTCCACACATTGGCACAAAGGACACTCAGCTATGATTGTTCTTCAAGAGGGTTGTAATTAAGTTATTACAGAAAAAAAAAACCCACATTGTAAGGTTCTTTACCCAGTTAAAATTTGAGTCACAGAACAGCCCCAGTTTGAAGGGACCTCAAAAGATCTGGTCCAACATTTCATAGCGAAGGGAGCCTAGAGGAGATTATCTAACACCCTGTTCAGTCACACCTTGAAAACCTTCAGCAATGGGGAATTGAATGATGGTTTTCTTACATGGAGATGAAACTTCTAGCACACTTGTGCCTGCTGCCTCTTGCTTTCTCCATGTGGCTCCTTGTGAAGAGACTCTGTCCTCTTTGTAGCTGCCCTTTAATTACTGGAATACTGCAGTGAGGTCTCCCCTGAGCCTTCTCTACTCCAGGGAGAAAAGATCTAACTCCTTCAGTCTTCGCTCATAGTGTAGGTTCTCTAGCCCTTTGATCATCAAAATTATGCTCCGTGTAAAGAAATCAGGTCCACATTTTTGCACATGGGTATGCATTTTTAATTTCAGGGGAGGTCAGAGAAGTTCTTATCCCTGAGAAGAACACCATTAAAACCATATTACAGCATTGAAAACTCAATTCTGTTCTCTCTTTGACTTTGTTCACTACTCAGCAAAAAGCCTTCCTGTTAATTATCGACTTCATCATCGAGGGACAGTTTAACCACAAGACTGTCTGCAGTTCAGGCTATCACAGCAGTACTAGTAGGGAATTTTGCACTGCACATAATTGGCCAGGTAATTAGAATACAAAATCCTTAATTGCTCAGTTACCAAACGTAAATGGTGCAGCATGCAGTGCTTGTCTGGTGGAGGACATGGGGGAACCAACACAGCTGCCAAGTGCCAACTTTTACTTCTTCACAGCACAGCTAAGCAAATAGCACTGGTGGCTTACTGCCACTCTGTTCTCCTGTGGGGTGGTGGAAGCCCTGTCATATAAAAAGAAATTCAGAAAATAGTCTGTATTTCAGGACATCCAAATCCACTTGAAAATAAAACCATATGACCAGGATTTTTGAAAGGCAGAGGAAGCCCATCATCCTGTTAACTATAGCAAGTCAGAGCAGATATAGTGGTATGAAACAGTATCATTGCCAAAATTGACAGCACTATGGTGTGGCACAGGGTGCAGGTTCAGGCTGGGAGCTTATTACAGGATATGCATGGTCTGAGCTACAGATATTTTCAGCACACCATAGTATAAAGGGATGGGTACAGCATACACCCTACTCTAATAACTGCATTATGAATGATTCAGAAGTTACCACAGTAGGTACTTTAGAGCAAGAAGTACACATAGCAATAATACCAGGAAAGGCAATTCATTCATCTTTTAATGGACATACTAAACTGCTGTATTAAAACTAGCTAGACTGCCAGCTCCCTTCACTGGAAGGCTAATTCACAGCTCTGATACTTCATAATCTTTGTCTCATTTCCATGCTAAATGCATTTGTGGCTTGTATTTATTTGTTCATGTCCCTTGGTCAGCACTTCCTTCTCCTTCAGCTACCCTTTCAACATTTGCCTTTCTTGCTTCAAATATATTGATAAACATCAGCATCTACTCCTCATGTCAGTAGCCTAATCTCACCTGCAGTGGCAAGATTTCTGCTCCCTAAGCACCATTCCAGGAGCATTTTCTACACCTATTCCCATTTTAGATTTCCTTTCCCAAAAACAGCCGAGCAGTCTAGTATGCAGTACTCTGCATTAGGCTCTGTTACTGTTTTATGCAATGGCAGTAGCATATTCTTCTCTCTGCCAGAAAAATCTTCCTCAGTCTTGTAGCTGACTGCTGTGGCAATTAACAGAAACTCTCAAGTCTCTCTTAGCTCTTCCACTTACAGCCAACAATCCTTGCTTGGAACAGAAATTTTTACCATGCTCCACGTACAAGATTTTTCATTTTCTGCTACAGTTATTGCCTCCAGGACTCCAGTCCTAAAGGCATCACATTCTTTCTTGCTTTATTCCACTACTATATTAGCAATGCCTCTCAGTCCTATGTGGCCACATTTATTCCACTGCTTCTATGTTCCCTACGCTGTCTAGAGGCAATGACTCATAAATTCTTGTATCAGTTGGTCCAACAAACCTACGCTTTTCTCACTGCTCCTCCTTCAGGAGTTTCTCTCTTCAGCTTGTCAAAAATCCACAGTTGCCCACACAGGCTTTCCAAAGGCAACTACAATGCTGTGTTTGTATAGAAACAAGATAAGACATCTCCAGCCATAGAACAGAACTGATAAAAATGGTTTGGTTTTTGAGAGAACAGAGTTGTTAATTTCTGGCATTTGTTAAAAATGGTTTGGTTTTTGAGAGAACAAAGTTGTTCATTTCTGGCATTTGCTATTTGTCCATGTTCCTAAATTATATCTTTCTTTAAGGAATAAAAATAACAGCACTAAATTCTTTAGCAGAAGAACCCTTCAAGAAAGCAGCTTTCTGGGTGAGAACAAAGAGAACTTTCACAAGAAGCAGCTAATTCAATTGCTTGTTGCCTTAGTGTCCTGGTTACATTAAACCTGCACAATATGATTCTCCTTGGAAGGAGAAATCACGAGCCAGACATAATCATTAGGCAAACTCGATCATGTTTATATTATTCAGATATAATCAGAACCTACTTGTCTTTATCCTTGTAAGGTGCATGAAAAGCACAGTGTTTATAGCAGGGGGCTTACCACCCCCTTCTCCTATTGCAAGGCACAACAGATAAAATACTGGACTCTCCATTTCTTTGTAGATTCAATTCAGCATAGAGCCAGACATAATCATTAGGCAAACTCGATCATGTTTATATTATTCAGATATAATCAGAACCTACTTGTCTTTATCCTTGTAAGGTGCATGAAAAGCACAGTGTTTATAGCAGGGGGCTTACCACCCCCTTCTCCTATTGCAAGGCACAACAGATAAAATACTGGACTCTCCATTTCTTTGTAGATTCAATTCAGCATAATTTGCTACAGTATATAATCAGAACCTACTTGTCTTTATCCTTGTAAGGTGCATGAAAAGCACAGTGTTTATAGCAGGGGGCTTACCACCCCCTTCTCCTATTGCAAGGCACAACAGATAAAATACTGGACTCTCCATTTCTTTGTAGATTCAATTCAGCATAACATACTTTGCTACAGTCTAAGAAAACCCAAAAGTAAATGTATAGAATATTTATAATTGGGCAAAGACAAATTGTCATTGAGAAAGCGAGTCAGGGCCACAGTTGTGTTAATTGGTGCATACACTCTGAAACAGTAACACTTTTTACAGACCAGTGTCTTATGAATATATAGAAAATATAAACAATACATAAATAGAACTTATTTTCTATTCCAGGTTCATATAAATTCACAGTCATTAATATAATCAGATGCTTTACACCATAGTGTAAGATCAAATACCCTGCAAGTATTAAGTAAATAATTTCCTTAAATTAATTTTCTTGGTAAGTACCTATATTAATGCTGGATCTCTCTCTTGATAAATAGACGAAACAGTGAATTTCAACAGGGCTATGATAACTTCCCTTATAGTAGTTTAGGAAGTTACTCAGAAGCTAATTTGACTTAGTATAAAGCATAATCCAAACACTTGGATGAAAACTGCCAAGCTTTCAGAGAAGCTAACCATACACATTGCACATGAACAGGAATTGCAAGATCTCTGAACTCTTAAACTAGACAATTTTTTTAAGATTTCACAACATAATCATGTTCCAGAGCTTTGGATAAATAACCTCCACTTATCGAGAATGGATATATTTTAAATCATATTCATTTAATAGTTACTTTTTCTTGCTAAAAATATATACATTTTTTGCAACCTGAATTAATGCTACAAAACCAGTTAATAAAGTGAGTACTTTATATCAACCTTCATTTATATCAACAACACTTCACAAAAGGTATTTGTTAACAACAGGGGCATAGACAGCAAATGACCAATATAAAGGTCACACAAGTCAAATCTAGAAACTTAATGTATGCTTTACAAGTTCCACAGCTAAATTAAATGCAGTTCAACACTGTTCCCATTAGCCCCCAAGAGTTATGAAAATACACCTCTGTATCTTAGGATTCTTATGACCCTTAGATACTTCATGGGAAAATTACTTCTCTGCACTTAATGGGAAAAATAAAATCAAGAGAACTTGGAACTTCAGATTAAAAAAAGTAAATTCTGTTTGCACTGGAGTCTAACAGACTCTGGAAAACCCTGATCCTGCTGATAATCTCAGCCTCACAAAACTCTCAATATTCCTTCTATTTCCTTTTCTACTTTCAGAAATAAAATACATGCTACTCCAAGTCTAAATACTCATCCACCCTTCCCTCAGGGACAAATTACTAAGGCACTCTTCCCACATCTGAAGTACTTGGCCTGCCTAAAAAACTGGCTGATGTAAAAAACCATACTTATTTCACTGGGTACTTTGTACTTTGCAAAGTTACTGTCTCTTTCTTTTGCAAACCATAGCTATGCAGTTGTACCAGTAGTATAAACTAACATCATTTATCATTAATTTCCAGCCCTCCAGTCTTTACTATCTCTGGCACGGTTCTATTAAACTCTGTGTTTCATTGTAATATGATTTCAATTCAGTGACTAAACATATTTACTTTGAATTAAGATTCACAACTAGCCAAGAGAAATGCTAGCATACCCATGGCCTGTACCATGATCCTGAGTCAAGCGAACAGAAAATAAGTACTAAAAGTTTAATCCAGCAGTGAGCTGGGGTTTAACTCTTTTCCGAAATCATTGCAGCAAGACCACTCTTAATGCATTTAGCAACAATTAATTCTCAAAGCCAAAACAGCTGCACATTGCTGATGCTTTCCAGATGCAAGGTAAGGAATTAAATCATGAGATAATTCAATTGGAAAATTGCTTGTAATTATGTAGAATGCAGCGTCTGCTTGACTCCTCATGGTGATTGGTAGTTGCTTTAAGAATAGTGAGGTAGTCTGGGCAAAGCATGGTGAATACAAATAAGTAGCTGTGTTATGAGAAATTTCATTTAGTTTCACAAAGATATGGGCTTAACATTGTTAAAACTGTATTTGCTGACATTAATGATAATCTATTTTCACTGCCCCATTACTGTCAATGACCCACAATCACTTGCAGATGGAACAGTAATATTTACTGGTAGCACCTTCTCTCTGAAGGAACTCAAAGTACTTTGTAAACATAGAGAATGTAGTCCTACTCTATACAACAGTGACCCAAATAGGGCTGGTCTTTCTCATCTCATTTACTATACATGCAAGCAAACAGGCTTGTTCTAACAGGTCATTTAAATCCCTGATGCCACAAGGTTGACAACTTCTGGGAATGAAGAAGGCTGCTCGTTCACTTTCAATATTAAAAGTAAAATTCTCAGTTATGATTCTATAACAACAGAAGAAAAGGTTGCAAAAAGGTCTAGTCAGAGATGCTCTAGCACTGACAACACAGAAAAATACAGAAGAAACTGGTCTTTTGGATTGACAATTACCAGTGGAGAAGAAGAGCCATCTTGTCATCTGTAAACTGAGCACATGTATTCTGAAAACAACAGGATGATGCAGTTTTTTAGTCTCTCTTATTTGTAAAATAATCTTATCAGAGCTGATCCTAATTAGCATATGACAGCCCACTCACTATGATAAAGGGTCTTGCTCATCAGCAAACCAAGGGACAAAACAGCTGCTGTATGTGATCATATTCCTACTGAGTTGGTGATCAAATGGAAAACAACACCTAGAAATACTGATTGCTGGTTTTGTGGATAAATTATTAAAAAACACAGCATTTAGTATGTAAGTGTAGCAGTGGTTACTATGACATATTATATAATCTTTTTTAGTTACTGAAATGTTTGCCTGATTTTTTCTTTCTTTTTTTTTTTTACTTTAAAAAGCTTTAACAGAAAAACTATTAGGGAACAAAAGATCAATTGTTTACAAGTTGCTTCACAAATCAATCATCCAGTATCAAAGCTGAAGTTGTGATTTTTGGCAGTATTAACTACACAATAATTAAAATTGATTACAAAGTCACAACCCCTCATTAAGTTGCTGTCAACTGAGAGAAAAATTCCTCAAAAGCAATTTTTTTTCTTTAAAGTGACTGCAAAGAGATTCTCATCAATTAAAGAGACATCTGGTAATACAGAAAAGGTGATAATTTATCTCCTGTTCTCAGTGCTAGTACTTTGTAGACCAAAGGTGCTGCAGGGGAGAAATCCTTATGGTCTTACCTCCACCTGAAAAGGAACAGAAACACTCCTTGTGTTGGGTCAGTGTCATGTTCCTTCTATAAATATGTTTGTGGTGACCAAAATGCAGGTCTCAGTAGCAGAGCTGACACATGCTACCAAATAGATGACACATGAACCCAATACTGCAGAGAGGCAAGGAGGCAAGCTTTGAATTTCAATCTAACAAAGTCTTTAGGCACATGCTGTAAATACTTGAGTAGTCCTAAGAAATACAGAGAAGTTCTTTGCATATTATATTGTCACACAGCAAATACTGGTCCTTAGCAGGACTGAGCCCTATAGCAGAGATTTTTCAGTAACCAGATAGGCTACTGCTTCTACAAGGCACATCCCCTTTGCTGCTCTCCTCATTTTTCCCTCCCTGAGGTACATGCCATTTGCTTAGGTTTTAATTCTGAAGAGAAATAAAATCTTGAGTCCCGAATCCCTTTAATATGATTTTCCAAACTGCAAAAGAGTTCACAAAATATAACCTCCCTCCCAAACTTGTTTCACAAGCTTGAAGTATGGGTCATCAAGATGTTGTTGATCTAAGTTGCTGGTCTAATACCAGCTTCGTTTCACAAGCTTGAAGTATGGGTCATCAAGATGCTGTTGATCTAAGTTGCTGGTCTGCAAGGGATCAAAGATGATTAAATGGATTACACTCTCTCCAGCCTTTCTGATGTCTCACACATCATGCAGCAAATGTGGAACATCCACATACTTAAACACTAATTTCCCTCAAGTAAGCAAAGTATGCAGAAGTGGGGAATAAGTAGCACAAGCTTGAAGTATGGGTCATCAAGATGCTGTTGATCTAAGTTGCTGGTCTGCAAGGGATCAAAGATGATTAAATGGATTACACTCTCTCCAGCCTTTCTGATGTCTCACACATCATGCAGCAAATGTGGAACATCCACATACTTAAACACTAATTTCCCTCAAGTAAGCAAAGTATGCAGAAGTGGGGAATAAGTAGCACAATGTTGCTTCATTATGCTAACACCCTATCTAGGATCTCTAAGGTAAGAAAGGCATTGCATCCATCTTTAAAAAACAGACAAAAAAAACCCCAAAAAAACCTTCAAAAAACTCCAACAACAAAAAAGAAGCCCACAAAAACTCACCTGACCAAAGTAACCAAAAAAACCTAATAACAAACAAAACCAAAAAACACAAAGCAAAACAAAACAGCTGTTGCTATGCTTGCTCTCATACCTGCAGCAAGGCTGCCAGTGACACAATGCACATCTGTATCACCTTGTGACAGTGTCAGGCTTTAAGAAACATCCCAGACTTTACTTGCTCTTTTAGCCAGACGATGAGAAACTAAGAGCTCCTTCAGCAATGACACAAACAGGCCCATTACAATACACCTAGGCTAGCAAAATGCCATTTCCTGCAGTCTGTACCCCTTCATCCAACAAGTCCAAAGTTACTTTCACAGGAGAACAAGAGGACAATACCTGTTAATGATCAGAGAAGGGAACAGGAAGGTGCTATTCAGGAAACATTAAAAAACAAAACCCCAAACAAACAAACATACCCCTCCAAAACAGCACAGGAGGACAATGCCTGTTAACAATCCGAGGAAAAGAAGGGAACAGGAAGGTGCTATCCAGAAAACATTAAAAAAAACCCGAAACCCAACCAAACAAAAATACCACGAAAACAACCCACACACAAACAAACAAGGTTTTGCTCACATTCAGGATTGAAAAAGAATAATCTGTAGTTCACTGAAGTTTCTGCAGTTTGTATTACCAATCGTTATTTTAGCAACAAAGAATTGTTCACTAACACCGTTTCATTAAAAAAAAAAAGTTTGGCTTGCTGATAAAAGTAGCATACCAGGTAACCAATCAAGTAACTAACAAGTTAGTTAATTTTTGCAAGTCATATAGGTCATTCTTGCTGCCATGCCCATTACCAGCTTCACACTTAGGGGCAGTTTTTGGTGCCTCACCCTCCACAAGACTTAGTGGCTGTAAAATTAAACTAACATACAAAGAAATCAATTTGCAGCCATAACGCAGGACATTTTACCTGCTCACCCACAAAGCACTCTGAAATGTCTCATTTCATACTGATTAAAACAAAACAAAATCCCAACCAAGCACAGTAGAGAGTGGTTAAAGGCATTGTCTCTAGTGTGCCTCTTTTCCATAGAGTTAATTTCTTTTAATTCAGGGATATCCCAAACTCCTCCATGCAAAAAAGTTCTTCCCCCAAGTTCAGCAGTGCTTTACACCCAGGTGAGGTGCCTCATATATTTGGAGCTCAGTTATACCAATTACACTTTGTCACTCACTCTATAATGAAAGTACAAGTCAACGATCACTCAAGTGCTGACCCTACTCCAGCATAATTTTATGGTTCCCCTTACCTGTCCTGACAGATGCCTTCTCCCTATAAATCAGTGGAAAGAAATGGAAGTGAACAGCTTCACACAGCACTCATCTAGGACATAAACATCTCAGCTAAGCACATAAGAAAATGCACAACACCAATGTTACTAAAAGCATATTAACTCTGGTATGACTTTGCAAGGGGATTTCTCATCACTACAAGGGAAACCTGAATGCTAATCCCCAAAGTTTCATCTGTGGCAAAACACACCTTAGTCCTGTCACCAAGTCCTGGCAGAAGCCTGCTGTACAACAGAAGAGGTGGTTTGGTGTTAATGGAAGTCCAAATTCTGATCCCTAGGTCATCAATTTCATTAGCAAACATAAAACTCCTACACTTTATTCACCTTTGTCCATGCATGGATAAGACAACCTGCTACCTGTCCTATGCTAGTAGTCATACTTAGAATCATAGAATCATAAAATCAACTTGGTTGGAAGAGACCTCAAAGATCATCAAGTCCAACCCTACCATGGTCACTAGACCATGGCACTAAGTGCCACATCCAGTCTCAGCTT
>NW_008657865.1:21593-34445 GCF_000695815.1 Acanthisitta chloris | reverse complement strand
CCTCTTGTCCTTCTGCTGGTTGCCTGGGAGAAGAGACCAACCCCCACCTGACTACAACCTCCTTTCAAGGAGTTGTAGAGGGTGATAAGGTCTCCCCTGAGCCTCCTCTTCTTCAGGCTGAACAATCCCAACTTCCTAAGCCTCTCCTCATAGCATCAGCTTCATTGCTCTTCTCTGTACCTGCTCCAGCACCTCAGTATCCTTCCTGAACCGAGGGGCCCAGAACGGCACTCAGGACTCAAGGTGTGGCCTCACCAGCACCGAGTACAGGGGCAGAATCACCTCCCTGGTCCTGCTGACCACGCTGTTCCTGATCCAGGCCAGGATGCCATTGGCCTTCTTGGCCACCTGAGCACACTGCTGGCTCATGTTCAGCTTCCTGTCTATCCAAACTCACAGGTCCCTTTCTGCCTGGGAAGAAATGTCCTTAAATAAATAAATGTCCTTAAAAATGTTAATTGTTGCTGTTCAGTCAGCTGTTGTCACTAACTGCAAATGTCTTGGCATCTTTACTAAGTAGTTGATTTTCAAATCTACTCTCGTTTAACAGATACTCCTTTGCCTTGGTTATTGAAAAGGTCATTACTTTGGGTGGAAGCCACAGTTTCTGAATTAATTTGTATAATGGTTTATAGTATCTTCTTCTAGAAGTCTTGCTTTTTTAATGATGAAACAAAGATTAACTATCTAAGCTGATAATTCCTCAGAAATCTTGATTTCTTAAAGACATAATAACACTAAATATATTGCACTTAGCTAGATAGATAAACCAACAATTACATAATTAAAACAGCTTTCACTACTGCACCATTAGGCAGTGAAGCTATCAGATTGATCTTTTCCCCAAATCTAGGGAAGTTCAGAATGTAAAATTCCAAGCTCTGTATGTCACAGTAAACTTTCACCTCTAATGAAGTGACCTTGCTGATATGCAGAATCAATTCAGCCAGCAAGACAGAGCCTGCCCTATCCATAGCTGCTAGCCCGAAAAACTGTAGTTTTTAAGAGCAGTTAGACGTAAACTGTCCTCTGCCTCCTCCTCAAACACTTTCACACCTTCAGGGAAGAAGACAGAGGGTGGAATTAAACCTGCATCATAATGTCATTTTAGCATGGGCTTTTTATTTCCTCCATGCTCCGAACAAACACCTTGAAACCAGAACGCCCTTGAACCTTCTGCACAAAATCAATACCAGAGTCCTGCAGCTTGGGTTTTCCTCCAGTAAACAAAATTACTGACAGGTGAAAAGGACTTGTGATCTAACCTTTATTATGCTGTTTATGTGCTTTGCAAGGCTCTAAATGACTGCCAGAGATGACTATCTGTGGTAGACAGCAAAATGCTTCCCTTCATTGCCTGACCTTTCCACTTCCCCACTGGAAGCACACGAAAGCAGCAACATGACCCCCCACTAAAAACAACACACAAAGCGAATTAATGTAGTTCTGTCCTTCATCAGGCATATCTTTTTAACACAGGTAATGGCAAGTAACGAATCTTCTGGTTTTGCTGCTTAAACACCTCTTCAGGTCTCTCAGATCTACTCATCATCTTGTTTACTTGTGTTTACACCGAATAATTTAGAACGCAGCCTCTCACTGAAGAGTGGTAAGATCTGTTCACAGACATAGCATAGAAAGAAGGAAAATGCAAGACAATGCCTGAAAGCCCACTATTACATTTCTTGAATTCTTAAGGAAATACCATTTAGAATTAAGTGGTACTTGCTTCTATCATCTCTGTTGTGACACGGGAGCACTCGGCTAACAAAGCCGACTTTCTTCTGGCTTTACAAATGATATGAACTATTAATATGAATTGTGACTGATTTTTAAAACATAATATTTCAATTTGAATAAGAGATAGTCATAGTTATCGTTTTACAAATTCTGTTTAGTTAGGGAAGGTAAAAGATGAAGGTCAAGCATTTCTAGATTGCTTGCATGTGACAGAAGAGAAAGACTGAGCCATTGAGACTAAAGGGACTCCAAGGAACTTGGAGAAAATGAACTCTTTACCAAGAGTTGGATGCACAATGTCATTTACTGCACAGAAAGGCAGTGTTGCTCAACATAGTAATGGGGTCTAGGACTGGAGATCCCAAATCAACAAGAAGATATTGTAGTATGTACCCCAGCAGACTTACAACATAACAAGGAGGGCAATATTCTATTGCTCCCCTCAGTGCACAGTCTCTGCCACAACATGTCTGAGGAGAGAGAATATTCAGGGAAGTCTGACTATCAGTTTTCTTTCCTCTTCTGCTCTCCCAGTATGGCCATTCTCATCTCCGTACATTATACCATCTGTTTAATCACTGTGCTCTCAAAACAAGCAAACAAAGAAAACAAATGAAACTTCAGGGATAGCTTCTAACTCCTAATTGAATGGATGATTATTCATTAGAATCTAGCCAAGTTGCTTGGGGCTGCCTGAACAGGCATTGCATGGCATTATGAAATTTATTTTTTTAAAGACAGAAATCAGAATTCTCACTCAGTATCTTAAACACTGCAACCTTCTTTGGTTATTTTTAACAGGATAAAATAAGCATGCTCAGTTTAAGCCACTATAAGAGAAAACCACTATGCTCATAGGTTCCCCTTTTCTTCAAGGCAAAGGTAAATAAAACTACTTTGGTCACCTCTAACATTAACAATTCCTATGAGTAAGATTTAATCTCTGAAGGCAAATCTAGGGCAATATTTCTCACAACAACTCAGAAGTAGTACATGCAATTGTGCCTTTCCAAAAATAACATATTACACAAGCATTTGTAACAACACATCCTTTACAGACTTGCATCTAAACAACTCAAATTTCATCAGAAAACCAAGGACAGAAACACTAAAAATTAGTCTTCTCTTTCTTTACCCAAATTTACCTGGCAAAATGGTTAAACTGTACTTGGGTTTAGCTTTGTTTGCCCTAAGATCCAGACAGAATCATATTTTTGCTATCACAGTTAACAAATTAATATTTTTTTACCTCTGTTTAATTAGCTAGACTTTGTTTCTGGCAAGAGTCACAGCAGTAAAATGTCTTGGCTTTTAGAGTTCTGTGACTCTCTTTTAATGTACTCATCCAAGCATAGGTAAGATACCTACTGCAATACAACACATTATCATTGATTTGAATAGCAGCAAAAATATTCCTGTTCTTGTCAATTTACTGATGCTTTTATTGTAATCTCGCAGAATAGAAAATCCCACATGATGACATCTATTCATTATAAGTGGAGCAAGCCAACTTCATGACAAAAATACTGTGGAGCAGCAGGCTCCAACAATTGTTACTCCTGGTAAAGGTGCAAGAGATACAACAGGTTTGGCACAGCTAGGAACACAACTCACCTGGAGCAATTGATTTAACCACACTGTGCTTTAGTTTCTCTTTGACAACAGGGAAAAACACTTCTCTCAGCTCTTTAAAGCAGTATAAAGTGCATCATTTAGTAGAGCATTCTCAGCCCCTCACAGGTAAAGTGCTAAAGAAGCACAAGTTATTGTCGTAATCAGGAACGGACACTGTTAGACTATGATTGGTAAGGATTGGCAATATGCAGCCAAAGGGCTGCAAGGCTTACATTTTCTTGCTGATACTCTGTTATCATGCATGAGATTTTTAATTACAGAGCCATATGTCCGAGCTGTCATTGGCATGATAAAAAAATAAACATACAGAAAATAGAGGCAGCAGGAAGGCTAGAAAGAAATTAAAACTACCAAATAATGACTTATTAATTCATTTACTATTCTTTGCACAAGTGTGAGTTTGCTATACTTGAAAAGTTCAATGGGAAAAAACTTCCAAACACAGTGTATGTACACAAGTATTCAGGGATAAAGGACACTGTTCCTACATCATGGAGGGGAAAAAAAGTTACCAATGTGTGTCAATCCAGTTGTCTTTTCCTATAAAAAGGTCAAACACAGCCAAGAGCAGGACACGCTTCCCTCCAGCTGTCCTTTTAATATGCCTCTTATCTTGCCAAGGAGAAACCATCATTAGGAGTGAAGAAGAGACCATTTTACAACCCATTTATTCTTCATTGTCCATGCCTTTTCTGGATATACTTGTTGAAGTACATTAGTCACAGGTATGCAGCAAGCCATTAGAGCATACTAACATCTGATGCACACTGAAATTAATTTTTCTTTTTCAGCTTGGGGAACAGAATGCTTCATGTTGAGTTGCACACAAGTCTTCACTGAATTAAGGAATGAACAAATGAGATCTGTAAAATCAACAAACCCACGTGCTTCCCTACTCTATAAACAAACACACTGTCCTACAGCAAGACAATAATTTGCCTCTTTAGAGCAGGCTCATTAAAGGGAAATAATTTTGCAATAACAAAGCACAAGTGTAGTACTAATGAGAAGAGAAAGCTGCAAAATGCTAAGAACACCTGGTACATTTCTTGTACTGCCAGAGCATGAGCTGGAATCTGATCATCATAAAAAGGCTGGTTTTTTCCTTCTTCACAGCCCAATGGACTCTGGAAGAAGGTTTGGGCTACATTTAGTGTCTTAATGCAAGATAAATTCCTATGGGTCTGTGTTGTAACACTTGATACGTATATGCTGCCAAGTTTCAAAATCTAAATCTCATCTAGAATAGCCTGAACTATTCACTGCAAATAATATTTTTTAGTTTAAAGCCCCTCTCTGTTTACAAAAACTTAATAGTCTTCCTTACAAATCCATAAATCTCTCATTTGCAATAAGATGGATTAATAATTTTCAGTTCATGTGTTACTTCCAGATCTCACTTAATTCTTCTACTATTACACTTGTGGTATGTACCTGATCATTCAACTCACACACAACAATTATTTCCACTGAGTCACTGGCTAAATCTTAAAGAGGAAAATAACTAATATGAAAGTCAATCCCACTTGGACTAAACAAAAGTAAAAAAGTTTACAAATTTTCATGGGATACCTGTAGTTTATATGAATGCTTATAAATAACAAAATTAGGGTGGCATCATATGACAACAGGATCGTTTTAAGGACTATCAAACCATCTGGACTGAATCTTTGCTGACTAGGATGATCCACATTCTTCTGCAGCCTTAGAGAGAAGGATGCAATAAGCATTCAGGTCTGCAAGTTTTTTGTCAAAAATTGCGATAGGTTCAAAAACATTTTTCTTCCAAAATAGAAATTCTCCTGAGCAAACTATTCTTAGTTTGTGGTTTCTTTTTTTCAGGCCTGCCATGTCAACATCTCAAAATCTAGGTAGTGATATAGTAAAGAAGAAATACCTCTGATATCCTGTTTAAGAGACACATAAACTAGATCGATTCTATGAGATCAAGGCATATCCTCAAACCAGTCATAAGATTTAATGTAAGAGAAAACTTGTCTGTCTAGCATGAACCCATCTACTCTCTTTACCCTTTATTCTTTCCCCTGGTAAAAAGCTATCTTTTTCAGAGAGAATTTCCCCCCCAGTTTTTAGTGGAACTGCAAGTGTTGCAAGTTTCTTTTCTGCTTGAGTTCTACATGAAAATTAAATTCTCACCTACTTCCTGCAAGCCCACATTGATTTATACTCTACTGTTTTGTTAATAAAGTGATAATCTGAAACAAAATATTATTTATTATCTTATATTTTCTGCCTCATTCTTCTTTGTCTGAGGAATCATAAATTAAAGTCAACAGCCATTTTATAATCCTGCAGTTCATTATCTCCCATTTCCTAATATGCTCAGTGCCTCAGCCTTGCTCCATTTCTTCAGTAATAATTACAAAAATCAAAACCACATTAACACAATATGCAGATACTTCTTGTTTTAGAACTTACATAAGAGCTTTTCAGCTAATCAGTGATTGGTTAGGGCACTGTCCTCATTCATCTCCCACTTCCCCTGCCATCCTTCATGAAAGTTTAATCTACATTTTCCATTAAGAAGTTGTCTCAATTGGTGTTCACATTTGCAGGGTAGCTTATTACTTTTTTGATTCTTATTTGAAATGGTGGTCATACCCCTCCAACTTATCTCTTCATCTGAAATTTTTATCAAATAGCTACATATTTTCCTGGTCCTGAAATCTTCAGATCACAGAAGCAGAAATTCGCTTACTTTATCTAGAATCACAAGATTTAAAAGAGGATCAGGCAACTTGCTTGCATCACCAGAGTCAGGAGTCATCGAGCCCCTAATCCTTCAAGTTTAAAACTGCATTTAAGGTTAGAAACAGCTCACTGACATTCGGTCAGATCTGTATTCAGTTTGTGTGTAGTTGTTTTGGGTCTGGCTGCTGCTGGTCCTTCCTTCTTAAATACACAGGATTAACTTTGTACTAGTGGTCCTCTCTTCCTCTTCCTTGTAAAATTTGACTTGGAAGGGAGCCACAACTGTGCCCTCAGATCAGGCACCACAACTAGTGACCTCCAAAGTCCATGGGCAACACAGCAATGTGATGTTGCTGACAGGAAGCTCAGCCACTTCCTCTCTGAAGGGAGGAAAATAAAAGCACTGCAATGAAGTAAAAGGAGAGATGAATTCTGAAAAGGCACACTTTCTGATGGATGTCAAATCCCCTGCTACTCAGAGTGGTATCCTAGGGGCCCCATAGTACAGAAAACCCTGGGTTTGACCCAAGTGTTGAGAAGCACAGAATTTATGGCTGATTTGACACATCTCAGGTTTATCAGAGAGGCAAATGACTCTAACTTGAGCATGGCAAACACATACAACCACATAGCTGTTAAGTGCAACTTCCTTGGTCTACAAACTCCTTCCTTCTAACCACAAACTGGACTGTCTAACCTGCCTCCTTAGGAAATACTGCCACAGTTGCAAGACCTCCAGTTCCTCATATTTCATTACGATAGACTGCAGTGCATTTGCTGGTATAATATATTATGAAGGATCATGAATAATTAAGAATTAATCACACTTGTCAAAATAAATAAATGCAGCCAGTGATGCGGAATGCTTGAATTTTTTATAGCATCTTTTTGCTTATTCATGAATTAAAAGGAGTCTAGTAATCCACAATGGATTGCCTACTCATTACAGCACATACAAGCCTGATTCAGATTCTAACAGTGGAGGTTTTCTTGTCAATCTTTAGCACATCAGTGGAACTTTAACCTTAAATCTCTGACCCTGCAAAAAGTTACATAAATTAGACTTAGAAATGTTAGTAACTTCAGCAGATCTTCAGGGACGTAGCTGGCAGATACACTAGTGATTCTATCACCCACTGGTCCACTTACAAGATGAGGAGGAATGGAGTAGAGTGAAACATTTTAGCACAAGTTTTCAAAAAAACCCATACCCCAAATTACCTTGACAGCCTCCCTTCTATAGATTTCTACAGACAGACAGTCCTGCAGTTCTTCCTAACAAACACTCGACATTTTTGCTTGGCTCAATAGTATTCCCAAGGCTTTAACAGAATAGCAAATAAAATTGAATGTTTAAATAGCAGCATTTCTCTGACTCTCCAAATTGGTCTGAAACCCTTAGTGCATTTCCCTTCTTTTTCAAAGGGAAGAAAACCCTAGGCTGAGAGGTGAGGGAGGGACACACCATCACACCAACCCCACTAGCATAGACCAAAGGTCCTTTAACTTTAGACATCTGGTTCTGAAAAGAGGTGGAGATACATAGGACAGTATATATGAACAAGGAGAGCAAACAGCTGTACCTCACCAGCCCTGGCCTTCAGGGACGTGTCACACAAGAACTTTCTGAGCCAGAAAATATTTTATTGAGAATTTAGTAGCTGCAACTATTTTTATTCTTGCACATACCTTGTCAATTTGGGCACCCATGGAAGGTTTTTGCACCAACAGTACCCTGGGAAAAACGTTCCACAGTTTCACTGTTTGTTACATACTGAAGGATCTCCTTTTGTTTTGCCTGACATTATTAATTTCACCTGATGCCATCCAATTCCATATTAGAAGAAATAACAAATATTCCTTTTGCACTCATCTTTTCAGTGCTTTCTAAAGTCTTGGAAGTTTATAAACCTGCATACATATCTAATAAAGATTTTATAAAATTCTGTGATTTCTACACAACCCACACATATTCCTTTAGATGTCTCCTGCAGGCAGAGTAGACCTAGTTAATTTAAGCATTCCTAAAAGACAGCCATTACATACTTTAGATCACCCTTGTTTCCATTCTTTTAAAAACTTTCCCAGCTGTACTAAAAGATTTTTGATGCACAGGACCTCAAACAGAACGCTGTGTTCTAGATACAGCTGCCCTACACATTTATACTATTGCATTTATACTATTTTCTACTCTCTTTCCAGTAAGCCCCAACATCACATTTACTGTGACTGCTACTGAATTGATATTTTCACAGTTCTATTCTTGCCCCCCAAATCAGCTTAAGTGACTGTAACCAGCTCAGTATCTGTCTGCATATATGCCAAACTCTGATTGTCTTTCCCACCACCTCAACACGAATAATCTACACTAAATTTCACCTACCACTATTACCTGGCTAAGCATCCTTTTTCAATTCTTTGCGAACTAGACCTTCAGTCTTTTATCCTGAATAATTTAATATCAAACTCTGCTATCTTACCATCTATTCCTATTCAGAAGATCAACGATTTGTGTGACCCTACATGCTGAACATGCCAAGTGAGTGGAGTGTGACTATAACCAAATGCCAAGGCACCTGAAACCAGCTCTTATTCTAGGTGGCTCAATTCATGCTGATTTGTCCCGATTTCTTGACATTCAGCTGTATCATGCTGCTGGGATGGGGGGAAAAATACAGATGTTCTCCCAGTGTCTCCCTTTGGGAGATCTACCAGTGATTTCCTACTGAACCTTTTACAAAAACTTATAAGATACACGATGAATCATACCCAAGGCATTTATCTCTGTCAGTGTCTTGACATGACTTGATAACCAAGTGACAAGGATGAGCTAAACCATCCCAAAATCTAGTTAAGCTATCTGTTTATCTCTGGGCATTACTGCCTGCAAAGGAGATGAAATGAAATTGAGATAATTGGAAGTACAATTTGCAGGAAACATTGGGGGTTGGAGCTACTGTGCTTAATTATTTCAGATTGAAAAAGACCACACAACTATCCATGCCAAACAGCTGTAATTAAAGTGATTTAAAATAGAGAGATGCTAGCTCCAAGTGTTCATTTTCAAACGAGTCTTTATACGCACAAGAGTTACTCATCTATGAGTTGCAGACCTACAGCTCTACTGGGGGGTTTAAAAGAAAATTACCACTATGTTCAACATCCCTGATAATCTAAAAAACAAACACACACACAAGCAAATAAATCATAGATCCAGAGAATTTTTAGGGGTTGGAATGGACCTTACAGTCCAAACCCCCTGCCATGGGCAGGGACAACTCCTCACTAGACCAGGATGCTCAAGGGCCCATTCAGCCTGGCTGTGAACACCACCAGGCTCAGGGCAGCCACCATGTTCCTGGGCAACCTGTTCCAGTGTCTAACCACCCTCACAGCAAAAACTTTTTTCTAATATCTAGCCTAAATTACCCCTTCTTCAATCTGAGTCTGTTACTCCCTTGTGCTTTCACTGCAGTTCCTAAAAAAAAGACTCTCTCCAGCTCCCTTGTAGGCCCTTCAGATATTGAAAAGTTGCTATGAGGTCTCCACACAGTCTTCTCTTCTCCAGGCTGAACAGCCACAAACTCCTCAGCCTGTCTTAATAGTGAAGATGCTCCAGTCCTCTTACCAATTTCGTGGCCTCCTCCGGACTTGCCCCAAGTTTCATGTCCTTCTTATGCTGAGGACACCAGAACTGCACGCAGTATCCCAGGTGGGGTCTCACGAGAGCAGAGTAGAGGGGAAGAATCACCTCTTTTGACCTGCTGCCCACACTCCTTTTGATGCAGCCCAGGATTCAATTGGCTTTCTGGGCTGCTAGTGCACACTGCAGCTCATGGTGAGCTTCTCATCCACTGTCACTCCCAAGTCTTTCTCCTCACTGCTGGTCTAAATCACCCCAAACAACCTACCCTGACACCCCACAAATCTAAATTGACTCAATCAATGTGACACTGGGCACCCTTCCCTCTGAATAGGAGAAAATAGCAGAACACAAGCTCCTGCCTAAATTGTCAGATGAAAAAAACCCAAACTTTGGGCTTAGAAAAGAAATTTTATCCCAATAAGGCATTGGAAATTATCAATCAATACCACCTTTTTGGGGGGGCTAGAGGCCCAACTAACAGCCTCCCTTTCTTCTGCTTTGACAGTTATATAAAACTGAATATAGACAAAGGTATAACTGTACTAAAAAGAATCCAAAAGAATACATCCACAATACTGTAGTGACTTGGTCAAGCTCTTTCATAGGATCATCAAAGCTGGAGGGGACAACACATCAGATAGAGATGCTTCTTAAACAATACCAGTGATGGTGACTCCACCACCTCTGTGGGCAATCTATTCCAGTGTCTGACCACAATAAAAGGGAAAATAATTTCCTAGTATCTAATCTGAATCTTCCCTGTCTCAGTTTATGACTGTTCCCTCTAGAACAAAACAATACCTTTACCCAAGAACAATACATTTCCTTCCTTGTGGGTTTTCCCCATTTTTTTACCCCGCTCCAGGAAAATGACAGCTACTCTCTTCAATTCAAAACAAGGAGGTTTTAATCCATAAATTTCAGCAGCAGTCAGCTTGCACTAGAATTTAAGAAAAAGAACAACAGCAGATGTTCTGATTTACCTCAAACTTTCCCTTAACTGTATCTTTGTAGCAAGAAATTTAGTATGCACATGTACATTCGCTGATGTGAAAGTTAGAAGATATTTGCATGCATCACAAATGTGGTCCATCTGCTTTACACATGACACAGTTCACACCAAAATGACTTGATCTGCTGATGAATCAATGGACCTTAAAACTTAATTTGTAATGGCTATCTGGGGAAAAGTATTATATTATTCATATGGATGAGAAAGCAGAATATGAACATAAGCAGCACTGAAAATTTCCTCCGTATTTGCCTGAACACAAGAACTGTTATGAGCAGTCAGACTGCAGGTCTGCAGCATCAAATGCCATCTCTGATGCTGACTACTAAGTAAAGAATCCTTTCACTTGCAGCTTTCTGTGTAAGAGGCTTCTTGACCCTCAGCAGACTATTGAATTAAATAACCAGTGATGAATGTATTCTGTAAGAATTCATCTGATCTTTCTTTAAACTTATGCATCTTTCTGTCCTCCATAACATTAATTCATGCATTTATTTGCACAGTTTATTCAGGTACTACATGAAAAATACCTCCACTCACTTGTTTTATACCTGGAACACACTAACTTCATGGCTGCTTCCCATTGCTCTTCAATATGCATTTTAAAGACCTCTAAGTCCTACCACTGCAGACAGAATAAAGAATCTCTGTCTGCTTAGTACTTCCTACTATGGAAACTGTTCCACATCGCTCATAATTTCTGTTGCCTTTCCTGACACCTCTTTGTTTTCCTGGCTAAAGCTTGTAGCCCTAACTTCCCCCTTTCCATTTTTGTAGCTACATTCTCATCAACACTACCTGACCCTTACAGAAAGAGGTTTCAAGCAGGTGTCACTAGCAGCAGAAAGGATGTTAAAAAAATTTCTGCTTTCCTGGGGTTAGAAGAGCACAAATAGATCTAAAAATCTTTTCAGAGTTTATAATCTCAATGAAATATGCTGCTGTTCACAGATATGATAATGAGCAGGAAAAGTAATTCCAACAAACCTAATTTTCTTTAAAGAAAGGGGAGAAGTCTGTTGCACTCCTCTCTATTCAGGCTTCCTAGCTCTCTTTAGAGACGGGATCTTTTTCTTATGTTAAGGACAAACCCCATCTTTTGTTTTCTTAGCAAACAGAACCTAAGTCCTGGACACAAGGATATTGCCTAAAATAGTCTGCAAATATGCAAGCAGTAAACAGGACCTAGAGCAAAGATAAGGCCAGACTCTTCAAAACTCTGGATGACCTTAAACATCAGCACCATAGCACAGCCTCTCATCCAACTACTGTCCATGGCATGGGTCAGCCCAATTAGGATTATACACAATACTATATTTGATAATTTGTTTCCCATATATATAATGAAGATTGCCTTTAGACAAAACCAGAGCTCTCATGTGCAGAATACCCCCCTTTAGTTTGTCACATCGTTTGCATCCATTGTCTCCTGAAATAAAAGGATTACAGCTGTCTTTAGCATTTCAGAAGGACATGATTGGATGGGGTTTTGGGTTTTTTTGTTGAGGTTATTTTTTGGGGTGGGAACAAAGGTGTTTTGATTTTAAAACTAGCCACTACACTGAAGGCATTACATAGCTGTGCTCGTCTTACCTTTAGGTGTACTCTCAGAATGATCTCTCTCTGGCCCATCTGGGATGTTTAGCTGTGAGATTTCCTCCGCACTCACTCTAACCCAGGCATTGTTGGAGGTTTCCTGATCTTTTGAGGTAAAGGAATATTCCAGCTCACAAGGAGATTCAAAATTGCAGTCAAATACTGGAAAAACAAAATAGACATAAAACATACCAGGTTAATTAAATGCTGGAAAAAGAAAATAGACATAAAACATACCAAGTTAATTAAATCCAGCTTCCTCTGTGCTGGAAGGTGTATATACACACATCTGTGTATACACACTCATTTTATACTCCAGTAAGTTAAGACTTTCCTTTTTTTTTTTCCATAATGAGGTAGAAAGAAATAGAGGAATTCCATAAACAAACAGGCAAAAACGTGCCTGAAAGCAAGGTTCGTTATGGAGGCAGCAGCAAATCAAAAGGAAGGTTCAAGAGGCAGTAATTCCCCTTCGGGACAACTAAAGGGGCAGGAGAGGCTAAAGCAGGGA
>NW_008657865.1:16239-21564 GCF_000695815.1 Acanthisitta chloris | reverse complement strand
AGTCAATGGACACTGTGACAGAAATGGGATGCTGGTTCAAATTCAGCTAGAACCATTATAGTGCAAAGACTACTGGCATGTTTCATGCTCCTGTTTCATCTCAGTGAGCACAGGTGCCTGCAAAGCAAGACATATATCCTGGGCATATGGGATGTGCTGAGAGCCACAGGGACTGTACCCTGCGAGGCAACAGTCCGACTCCCTGGGTTTGAAACTCTTTAGTGAGGCAGCAGAAGCAGCAGCAACCTGACCAGCTGCCACGAAACTTCATTCTCCAGGCAGTACAGCCAGCGTATGCCTCCAACACAGACATTTCTTTATGAGATGTTTCTCTTTCAGAAACACATTACCCTGCTGGTGCAACTATGATTCACTTCCCAGTGTCCAATTTACTATCACACCATAATTCAAGCGCCTAATGCAACATGCAGTGATAACCTGCAAGGATTTTACTTTTAATTGTGAAGATCATTAAATTTTCTGGAATGCCCTGTATACACTTGCTTTTGTCACCACAGTCGGCACTTAACACAATATTCAGTAACAGAAAGAAATTATTTCTGAACTAACTCAGTGTTTCTGAAAAGGCTAGATCCATTTGAAAAAGCCCAACAGAAACATTCAGCTGCTCCTTGGAGTTTTCTACACTGTCTACCATCCTACCACAGCTATGCAAGTGAAACAAATAATCTGAATTGACATTAGTGAAATTAACTGGTTTTTTTAAAACTTCAATTACATTCTCTATTAAACATCTAATTTCTTCTTAGTGGGCACAGATTTATGTAGTTCAGGCTATTCTCCTGGTGATATAACATTTTCTAATCTGAAGGTTAATACTGTTGCCCTCTCACTACACTTTTCCCAGCTAATTTGCCTTTTTAACAGCAAGCTGGATGGAACAGTCTTTTCCCAGTTTATATTTGATTTTCTTAATCAGGTGATTTATCATTCCCTCAGCATTCTGGATACTTCACAACACCACAGAAACTACATAATGTAAGGAACCCATATACACCACAAGAAATAGTAACAAGGATTATACACATTTCCTGAAATTTGAATGCACAAACCCCTATCCTCTTCAGGTCTCTATGTTGCCATATAAAATTATCAGTTGTGGCATTATCAATATAAATTTCATCATCTATGAAACACACTTCAATTTAGGCAGCAGGGAACAGTGGTTATATTCATGCCAAACAGTTTACTACTGCAATATCATACCCAAAACTCAGCTACCTATTTCTAATCCTTTAAGTGTTGCTTTAAATTGAAGTTAAAGCAAACCAAATGTATTTTAACCCCATAAAGCATCAGAGGTCTACTAAACTTTGTATCAAAGCCTAGATGGACAAAAGAGCAACCACACAACTACATGTTACAGAAGATATATTATGATTACTGCATAGTTATGGGGAACACAGTATGTGCTTTAAGGCACTGTCAAGAAAAGGCAGAGAGGAGAAACACAGCTCACACAACAACTTCTTTGCTGGAACCTACTGGATGATGAAAGGGAAAGTCCAAGCCAAGGACAATATGTGGCAAGAATAATCATTTCAGATCAACTATTCAATTCTTTGTGGGCTTCTCTTCCCAATCAGTCTCTTAACAAATCCTTCAGCTTTCCAGCAGTTGCTGCTTGCTTTCCCTCCTCTCCACTCAGCTGTTGGGAACAAAAGCCTTTGTGCTTGTTTACCCTCTTGCCCCTAAGCAGTGAACCCTTCATGGACATCCACAAGGTGTTCTCATTTTCCTCCTCCAATCCCCCCTGATAGTCTGATTGTGGTGCCATGAGCACTCAATAGACAGCCCAGCTCCCCTGTTTGGCCTCACTTTCCAGAATCTCCTTCTCAAAAAAGAGCTATCAAGCAGTTGTGGAGCCCTTAACACAGCAGGCCACTGACCTACAACTGGTATAACTTAATTGGGGTATGCGATTAAATAACAGTCATCACATTTAGTGTTATGACCCCTGCAGACAACCAAAGCCTCTGCCTGAAGAGGAGAAAGTGAAGGAAAAAAAGGCAAGCAGCAATACTATTTCCTTCCCTTGCAATGAATAGCCTACAGAGAAGTGGACAGGACCTAACATGCCTGCTGTGGTCAAGCTGAATAGCCTTTACAACAGGTTGCTTCTTGGAAGAGGAGGGGAATATTTGACTCATACATCTAACAGTGTCTGCAATTTAATAGAAACATACTTGTATCTTTTATGGAACTCTATAGTCCTCTCACATCACGAGAATATCTGCACACTTCATAGGCTCTTAATTTAAATTAGTCCTGTATCAGACACAAATTTCAGTACTATTATCCAGTACAAATATCACGAGAATATCTGCACACTTCATAGGCTCTTAATTTAAATTAGTCCTGTATCAGACACAAATTTCAGTACTATTATCCTATTCAGTACAAATAAAGAATGACAACGACAAAGAAATGCTATCTGACACAGCACAGCGCAGTCTATGCAAACAGCATTCAGTCTTCCAAGCCTAATGTTAACTTCCTATCCTCAGGCTTTCCTTCTTTCACAATATCCTTCATTATTGACAATGTAATATACTTTATAAAAAAAGAATTAGATCCAATACAGATATTTTTCTTCATTGATAAGCTGGTCTTCTTGTGTTAGCTGCTAAAAGACCACATAAGCCACACTCACAAATACAGGACCTCCATAATATTTGAATTGCTGCCACAAATCATGTGCTATTTTTTACACCACTACAGAAACGAATAAAGACTTTTCCCTTCCTTTTTTACTTTTTTCTTAACATGTTTTAATGCAACGCCAAGTTTATTGTTCTCTTGCCCAGTTAAGCACAGAGAGCAGTAGCCACATGCCTTTGGAAGCTGAATAAAAGCCATTCTCTTTTACTGAAAAACCAAACACTGCAGGAAAGCAATTAAATCTAACACAACTTTTAGTGATTATTTTTTAAACCCACTACCAATTTAAATTGACTAGATACAGAGCTTTGGGACTTGAATAGTATGCCTAGTCAGTAAAGTGGGTTCTTTTGTGATTTTGGATGTTCTTCTAAAAGAGATGTCACAGAGATTTATATCCAGTACACACATTTATGCCACAGCTATATCGACACTATAGATCCTAAAGGCTCTGTAGGACTCCAAGCTCCATATAAGAGGGAAAAAAAAAAAGCTAAGTCTCTTTAAAAAAAAAGGCCACCCCAAACAACCCCTTGACCAACAACTTCTTTCATCTGCAACTGCTGGACACAAGAGAGACAGAACAGATCATTTATTGAAGTCTATTTCACTATCATTACACCTTTAAAGAGGAACACAAGTGAAGCTTATAATCAAATTAAGGTAAAAACCTGTTTAAGCAAGTCTGTAGATAACAATCAGTTCAGCTTCTGGTATGCAAAAAGATACAAGATACTAACCATAGACTGAAACGCAAATTAAGCTACTATCCGATTGAAAAGACACTGGAATCTGTGTGTATCTGATGATGTTAGAATCCTGTGGAGTGCTTCAATTTATTTACTTTTAATCAAGG
The DNA here is from genome assembly GCF_000695815.1 of Acanthisitta chloris. Classification (NCBI taxonomy): domain Eukaryota; kingdom Metazoa; phylum Chordata; class Aves; order Passeriformes; family Acanthisittidae; genus Acanthisitta; species Acanthisitta chloris. The sequence continues at coordinate 18,026 of NW_008657865.1, read as the reverse complement.
TACCTAACAGCAATAATTTGTGCACAAACAACTAAAATATCTGGCAACTATGTCTGTTTCAATTAAACTGATTATAGCTTTCTAATAAACAAATTACTTAAAATAGTAGTATAAATAATACACCAAAACACAGTAATCTGCAAGAAATATCCTTTTACACTGCTGCAGGTCAGATCATAGATCATTCGGTCTTTGATTCATCTTGGATCATTTGTGTAACCGCACATCACAGGAATATGCCTTATTTGGAACAAAAATAATCTAATTTAAAGAGATATATAACAAAACCTGTTCTTGTTAAGAAATTCTTCTGATTATCCTTTCTTCAGCTGCACAACTAAAGGCAAGGTTTTTTCGGTCTAAACCACATCTCCTTTTGACCACAAAAATCTTACCAGCAGGTAATTTCCTCTTAGACTGCTTTCTAGTTCTATATGTATGTGACTTTAAAAGGCCCTTTTCACTCCTGGTCTGCTGACTTACAAATCACTCCTCCTCCACTACTTTCAGCAGGGCAACCCTTTGAAAAGGTGTAGTTCCTTTCTCACCTAACTGCCACATACAAGGGAGGATCATAGAATGATAGAATCATAGAATCAACCGGGTTGGAAGAGACCTCAAAGATCGAGTCCAACCCTACCGTGGTTACTAGACCATGGCACTAAGTGCCACATCCAATCTCATCTTCAAAACCTCCAGGGATGGTGAATCCACCACCTCCTCGGGCAGCACATTCCAATGCCTGATCACTCTTTCTGAAAAACTCTCTTCCTAATATCCAATCTAAACCTCCCCTGGCAGATCTTGAGTCTGTGCCCTCTTGTTCTAGTGGTAGAGGTGGAGGAGTCCTAGAGGAGGTAGAGGTGTCCTAGAGGAGCAGGTAGAGGTTGTCTGTTCTCAGCAGGACCAGCTCAGACATATACATCCTCACTGGCACCTCATCAGCTTAAGAATGACTCATTTATACTACATCTACAGACAAATGCATGATATAAAGGTCACTTACACCAATCAAATCAGGACCACAATCTCCCTCAAGAATATACCTCTCAACAGCAACAATCACAGCAGCAGTGTAGAAACAGATAAAATATTCTTGCACAGGATGTCTTGTTTTAATACAAATATTGACAGATATTCCTTGTGGAGGAGACATAATTTAAATTGTATAGTAGAGATCTGCTCTGCCGAGTGAGCTTTGAGACCTCCATCAATATCCACTAACCTCTATTTTACTCATGTTATAAAGCTTATAAGCTTTTAATTTATGACAGGGAAATGACAAATTGATTTTCCAGTTATTAATCCTAGTGACACAGCCAGTTCCTAAAGCCTTCCCATTCCCTCTGAGTACAAAAGGGCACAGGGCATTCAATCTAAGGGTTTCAATTGCCTCATCAGGCCTTTCTGAATTTCTTTTCGCCAATACAGGGTACATATATGTGGGGTGACACAAAGAAGCCTGTAGTGATAAGTATTTCTCCCCCAAAACAGAACATAAATAGGAGACTCTGTGCTCTCTGATTCTCAGCTCACCAGTCTGCTGAACACCCAGGAGGTATTCAAATACAAGCCAGGTTCTTGGAAGTAGGCATTGCCCCACTGGCACAAAGAAGGGACGCAACTCCTTGCAAATGGATTCCTGGTGCTACCTTTCCACTGTGCAACTGGAGGTACAGCAGCAATTTAAAATGAGCGAATCCACCACAGGATGGAAGAGCACAGGAAAAAAAGCACAAGGGGAAAGGGAGAAGGTGTTTGTGGTCACACAGATTCAAGAGGAAAAA
>NW_008657865.1:0-16204 GCF_000695815.1 Acanthisitta chloris | reverse complement strand
CAAGCAAGCTTGAAAAGATATTTTCACCTATTTCCTTCCATTGCTCAGCACTGAGAAAGGGCAAACTGCATGTTTTCAGGGACAGTATGTCACATGTATCCCTGCCAGGCACCCCAGAAAGCAATCTCACCTTAACAGCCCTCCCAAAAGACACCCAAGTGTTGTTCCCTTCCAGGTGGGTATCAAAGTGGTGAACAGTGCTGGCGCTGCCAGCCTTGACCCTGCCTGGCAGGTACCATCCCCTAGCAAATCCCTGTGCTGGTAATAACTGCCTGCTTTTTGGGCTGCCACTCCTGGAGCTGTGAGACCAGCAGTGTGGCCTGACAGGGGTGGTGGGAAATTGGAGAGGTACTCAAGGAGCCCCATGGCACCGTTTTGTACAGCACAGCTTTGGGGTTCATCCCATCTGACGAACCTCAGTCATGTGCAAGTGAAGCAGTGAGAACAGCTGGGCAGCATGCCAACTCCTCTCCCTGCCCTGAAATGTAGCCTGTGTTCATCAGGGACCTCCTTTTAATTTCAAGCTACTTAGCACAAGTTAGCTTATCTCTCTGTGTCCTTTCTCCACATCAGCAGGTCTCCATGTATGCTCCCCTGACCTTGAGTTTACTGACAGGAACACTGCTGTTCCCTCACAGCACTTATGTTCAGTCCCAGGGCTCCAAGGGCTCCTCAAAGCTTGCTGCCTGCAAGGAGCAGTTCAACATGGACAACTTCTCCTTAGCACCTAGTGGAGCAAGATCACAGGGATGGTACCTGCCAGGCAGGATCAAGGCTGGCAGCACCAGCGCTGCTTACCACTTTGATGCCCTCCTGGAAGGGAACAACACTTGGGTGTCTTTTGGGAGTGGCTATTAAGATTAGATTGCTTTCTGAAGAAAAAGGTTTTAGAGGAGCAGTAGCCCACTGGAGGCACGATTTCATATACTCTGTAGAAGAGGCAATCACCAAGAATGCTGGTGCCTCAGTACCCATTGCAGGGTGAGCTGCCTCACTCCTTGAGATGTCCAGAGCTCTCCTTACAGCAGATGCATTTAAATGAATCCTATGGGGAGTGAGACACAGCTGGATGGACCACTGCTTAGAGAAAATGGCAATAACACAACCATTCATTTAGTTGTTAAGAGAATCTTAAAAATGACAGCATCTACTTTATATCCACCCAGCTCTTCAGCATGCACCAGGGACTGAATCACCAAAATCTCTGACAGCTGCTTTGTTCAGTGGAAATCAAACTACAAAGACGAGGGCCAGGACTCCTTCATCAATCAATTATAAGCACAGTCTTTCAAGACAGCTACAGAGAGAAGTGTGAGGAAGGGGTGTTGGGAGAACAACCAGCAATACCTCTCATTTTCATTCCTCCTGCTCTAAGAAGTGACAGAGCTCATTCTCCACACAAGAAATATTTGTCCACCAAGTCTCCCATGCATGCAGCAAAAACAATACATGAAAGTGCATTTCTAATGTGAGATCTGGCCAAAAAACCTGAAGTACTTACTTACTAACAGCAATTGTTAGAAAACATGCTCCAGTTGGCACAAAACAGTGGTTGGATGAACAGTCTTATTTTGACAATTCATACAAGGGACCTCTTGCATGAATTTCAAGATCTCTCTAGAGAAAATGAATACTTGAGAGACAGGGAGAAAAGACATTTGTTTTCTTACTGTATGTTATTTTATTATTGAAAAAATGTTGAGCTGTCATAGGCATATTATCTGCAGATGAAAGATGATATAAGGAAAAGAGTAACTTGAAAGAAAGTAAAACTTTCTCCCTAATAAGATTTTTTCTTCCTTCTTTCTTAGCATGGCCTTCAGTTTAGCTAAGCAGACACTGTTTTTCTCCCCTTAGATTTCACCACCGTTGCACATGGCAAAAATACCATGCACACAGGGTCACAGCATTATGCACAGCAATAATACTGTGCAATAATAATTCCTTACAGCAATGTGGTGTGAGGAACTGCTGTTAATTGAAGCCTTGCCTTATTCTGTTCACAATGCTATTTCCAAAACTGCATTAGAGTATGCCTAAGACTGCAAAAAAGGATGTTTGAATTAAGGTGGTACATCACTTTTCCAATATCTTTACTAAGAAAGCATTGATTCATTTTTCCTCTTGGGGAAAGTAGCATTCTTGTTCCTCTCCTAACTTTATCTCACCTTCCAAACAGGAACTTGCTGTAATAATCAGTTTGTATCTAGCATCTCAGACTATGCCATGCTGAGCCAAAAATCTTGATAGCTTTGTCATTCTGAAGATGTCAGTATTAGTCTAGTTTGTTGTAGATTTATAAAGCAAGTTGTCATGGGAATCTAACCATAACAAGAATTCACCTGGTTGGTGCCCTCTCCTCTCCATCTTCCCTTTTGTTTGACGTTCAGAGTCACTCAGTTTCGTGTCAGTGGTATCTATTTGGTAGCCAACTCACATGAATGAGATGGTATTTTGAATGCATACAAATGAGTACTTGAATTCAGCAAGTAGCACATGACCTACCAGAGGAAAAAAATTAATAATCTGACACCTTGCTGAGCAACTGCAGTGCCACTGAGCATCAAATACACAGCAAGAATGACACCAAATTATTCTATGGTAAAATTAGTCCAACACATTTTTATTTTCTAGTTACCACACCCAATTCAGGAAATTACGAACTCATCACAGATGACATTCCATTAGAAAGTGTAAAAAAAAACCCCAACAACCCTGTCAAATTAGTTTTCTGAAGATATAGAGTTGGGTGAAATTATTAATAAGTTGTTAATAGAGGCCATCCTTTGGATTAGGCTTTTAGTACCTATTAAATCAAAGCTGTGAATAATTTTGCATTCTTGAAGGTATGTGCTCCTCCTCTGCTGGATTCATCTTTTCTAGACATTTTTAAGCACACAAGTCATTTGCTAGCCAAATGTGCTATTAACCTGAGTTTTAGACCCAGCTAACTTTGGAATACAAAGCACCACTATTTCCTAAACTTCAAGGAGGTAAAAAAAACCCTGTAAACTATATTGCTGAATCCTGACACAGCCTGAGAGAGGTACTTCAATATTGCTGAATCCTGACACAGCCTGAGGGAGGTACTTTGCACAGAGCTGGTTTAGAGCAGCCAAGGAGTTCAGCTGCTACTGGACAGTCCGGCAAAGACACATACAAAGAGCATAGTGATATAAGAAGAGTTAAAAAGTAAAAGGCATCTCCTGTTTCCTGAACAGTCAACGGCAACACTTATGCCTGTTATTCTCATGAAAAGTGTTTTTTCAAAACAGAATTTAGGTGGGTTGAATTGCACTTGATTTTTTTCCCCCAATCAGTAGCACTTTTGGCAGTTGCCACCATACCCTGCCAGGATCCTGCTCCGGGTTCAGTGTTGTTGACTGGCCCTGAGGGATGTAGATGATGGGGCAGAGAGGGGTGTGTTAACTGCATGAAGGCTTACAGGCCTTAAGGGGCACCTGTCGTCTGGAACAGAAGCTTAATAGATTTTATGCAGTTGACAATTGATTTCTTATTCAATACCTGTATGGAAGAGAAAATTAACATTCAACCAACCAGGACAAGAAATGAAATATGTGGCTGGGTGCACTTAATCATGTAAGCCTCAGGACAGAGATCCATCAGATCTGCAAATGGGAGATTAATACACTACCATAAGTCCACATATGCAGAATGCATTAAAAGCTTTTTCTAGCCACGGGAATCAGTCTGAGCGTACCTCACGAGAACAAAAGAATATACACAAATTTGGATATTTAAATTCTCTTCCTGCCCTTCAGGTTGAATTCCCAGATAATGTTGACTTCATATGTGGTTTTTAATTTTCGTTTTCTGAAAGGTAGGTGGATTTTGTATCTCTGAGATGATGGATGATTAATCAATGCTTGGATTAGAGACAAATCTAGAAACCTCCAGACAAAACAGAAATCACTCTCAAGTATCCTGTTGTGCCAGTGATTATCTTTTGAGATTGCTACACATGGTTTCAAAGATATCATCAAGCACTGCTCTTGCCAGAACTACCAGAGGCAGGCTGTCAGAAGTTTTAATTCTGAGCAAAGGAGCAGGGAACTTAGTTTGACAGAGGAAGAGGGACACTACATGTCAATTTACTCACTCTTTGAATCAGAGATTTCTCCAGTAGTGGAACAGAGGGAAAAAGTAATTAAGACAACTAATATTGCCCTACTCCAGCAATATCAGCCAGTTAATTAGACGGTCCCATCAGATGATTAGGCTAACAAAGTTTTGATATAAGTTTTATTGAGCACTCTGTAATCAGTCATTCTGGGAGCAGTGAGGAAAGCTTCTGAGAGAAGATGAAATCACTCTAGTAGTAAAAGACTGCTGGGTTTTATTTCTGCACATGATTTATTGTATGATTTTGGATTAAGCACTTAATCAGAAGGCAAGGGTGGTCCTGGGACAAGATTACTTGCCTAGAGCTTGTATGGTCTAACTTTGTCTTCCTCCTTGCTCTGCTGAGTCCCTGCATGACCTTCACAGAGCTGGGTTGATTCAGAGCCAATGATCAGCTACTGAAAGGCATTGTCCACCCTTGTCATGCACATATCAGTTCTGGACTCCCTGGGAAGTTTACTAAGAAATGTTCAGGTGGATAGAAGATGAAGGTATGCAGAGGAATAGAATTTTAAGAAGTGCCCTCTTAGTCTAGGGCTGTGCTTACAGGCTCTACTCCACATACCCACATCAGTCCTCCCCATGCTGCAAATCTGAAGTGGCAGGAAGTGTCTGCACAGTGATGCTATGGGGTGTTCCAGTCTGAAATGTGTGACTTTGAGGGCTACTGCCAACCCTTTAATTTAAATGAGGTTCAGCCAACATTTGGAAATGTTACATTGCAAAGCTAGAAAAAAAAACCAAATTAGTCCTGCCTCTCTTTAAGATGCTGCAGTCGTTTCAAGGTGTGTGTCCTGAATTACACTTACTAAGGGAGAAAACAGTTTAGACTTGTCCTGAGTGAAGATTGCGTTTTGTGTAACACCTCATCAAATTCCTGCCTTTCCTTGCAAAACAGATGGTTGGAATATGGTAGAATTTGGTCTTGTGCAACCAGCTTAAATCATCATAAATCATTTCTGCTTAGATGCAGTACATTTATCTCCATGTGATGCTGTCAGATGGAATCAATGCTTTTAAGTTTTAAGAACAAAGCTTTCCCCTTAGAATAGTATTACTGAGAAACTGAAAGAGTTTAGGAAGAAGTAATAAAGGATAAATTAAAAATCATTCTTGCAACTTCTGAGAAAACCAAGTAAGGGAAAAAAATTGTAGTACTGTCGCTTCCAAAATGAAATTGGTGTGTCCTCATCATTCAAGCAGATACAACAGCTAGGAGCAGATATTGTATGCCAGTGGAAAGAATATATATTGCACACATAAAAGGCTGCAACATAAATTTGAAGAAATATGGGACTCCTTCATATAGGTAGGTCAAACTTTTCCCTCAAGCAGATAATTACAGGCTTGGGGTGAGTAAATCTTATTAGCCTCTCAGCACCTTATCTCCCCTCATAGAGACTGGTAGTAGATATATAGTAGATATATTCTACTTCAGTCACTTTCTAGATTGCATGTTAGATATTGCCTTATGCAGTCCAGTCCTAACTATGACCATCGTATTTCACAGTGGAATGGCTATGGACAGCCAGTAAACAGGTCACACCAGAGAACAGATGAAAACAGATTCCTAGACTTTGGAAGGGATGAGTATTACAAAAGGAGATGGAAAAAAAAGTCCAGTACATTTTTTAAGTATTACAAAAGGAGATGGAAAAAAAAAGTCCAGTATATTTTTTTAAATACTGGTGGATTCCAACATGCCAGTCAAATATTACAGTCTGGAACCTTGTTTTTGAGGGAGTAGGGCAGGCTGGGCAGCCCAGGTCACCAGGTACTTCCATGTGGATGGTAAAGACCAAGGCCACATCAGGCAGGGCTGGTCTGAAATGGGACTCCTGGGCCCATGGGCATAGTGGGGGAAGGCCCCAGGGGCAGCTGGAACAGGACAGTAAGGCTTATTAGTGCCCTCAGATGCTGACAGCATGGATATTTCATCATGCATCACTTGACTTGTGTAGTTTTGCTCCAGTATTATAGCAATAACCTTAGGCAGTTAGTTTTAGCCTCTTGAGGATAACATATTCATGCTACTCACTGTGTCGTCCTCTGTGGGAGAAGAAAGGGGATGTATCTCTCATGACCCAGGTCACGTTCCAAGCGGAGTAACCAGGAGGAAGAGAAGGACTCCTTGCTGGGGGATCCAAAGTGCTCAGACCTTTCATTAACAAAAAAGAAAACCAAGCAAAAAAAAAAACCATTATGTATGACATAGGCGTTTGCATGTTACACATCAAGTGCTAAGATCTGAAGCAGCTTTATAGACCATATGCAATTAGCACCAATATTCACCTCCTTGGTTGGTTCTTCCTTCCTGATACATGCATGCATAGGGAGACAGGGGATTAATTGCTTTACATTGCAAAATTATCATCACCTAGGAAAACTGTCAAGTTTTGTCCATTCTAAGTTCTCTTAGACATTTCAGTCTCCCAATTTCTTTGGGGGTTTTAAGTTTTATTGGCACAAGGAGATCTCCTACATGGAACAGGCAAACATGCAGCCAGCTTCTGTTCAATAACCCAGTGTATCTCAAAGATGCTTTTGGTGATTTGAATACTACAGTGACCCAGAACAGCTGAGGTTCTGTACTAACCTGCACTAACTCTGCAAGACCATGAGGTGCAAAGATAAACAGTATCTAAAATAACATGCAAGATCAATGAGTAAAGAGAATCCTGCAAGCCCCAAAACCACAAATTTTCCCTTTTAATATTTATGCTGGATTTTCTGAAGATACCAGGACCTTTAGTATTCTGATCTCATTCTTTTGAGGTACTCAGGGGAAAGGTAGGATTTAACTTTGTAGAAATACAGGCAGGGAAAACTTGTGTTTGAGAGCTTTGATTGATTGGAAAAAAAAAACCTCTGGATTGCTGATACGTTTTGATTTCTCACAGAAGCCATAAAGACTTTGGTGTTCAGAGAAAAGATAAAAAGTACATTTTTGATCTATTAAATAATACTTTTATCAAGTAAGAGTACTGGAGGTGCTTTTTTGAATTCTTTAACTGCAACACTAAGCTTTTCTGTAATAACAATAAAACAATTTGGTAATACCTCTCAATAAAAGTTGAAAAACTTTCTGTAACAATAGAAGCTCACTAACTTAATAATTAATTCAGAGTGTTGACAAACTGTCCTGTTGAATGGATAAATAGCAACGGATAAAATAGACACATTTAAGAGGATAATAGTAGACAAGGTAAATGGCTGAAGCCTTGGGGAAAACACTGCTTTGATTTTATTAAAGCTCTGCTTAGCCCTGCTTCCCACTTCCACTGAAGAAAAACTTAAGAATTTCAGAGGGACTTGTCAGAAGTTTAAATGCCAAGTGTTAGTTGTGTCCTACCTCATTCTCATGAGTGCAATCTCATTTTTAGCACACTCCTGTCACTGAGTAATGATAGCAAAACCAAAAGAAAAATAACCATTCTTATGTAAAAGCTGTAATTCTTGCTCATTACTTAGAGCAGAAATCTTCAAGATAAAAATGGACTTCACACTGTATTGCAAGACACTCTTGAGTGGAAAAAAAATCCCTAATGGCTCAATTAAACCTGGTCCTTCTGCTAAGTTACAGTGCCAGAACTAAATATCCCTATTGTTTCCTGGAATGTAGAGACACAGAAGATCAGGCCAGTGATTTCTGAAGGTAGGTAGCAAGCCTAGTGTCCTGTCTTCAGCTGTGAATGAGGAAGTGATAGGTAACTACAGAATAATCTTTATATTGGCTTTTCCTTCCTAACATCCAGACATAGTTGATACGTCTTTCAGAAGCCCCTGATACAGCTGATTGTGGCAAATAAAGCTGGGTTCCATTACAACGGTTATAAGATTTGCTGAAAGCAGATTTTTTTCCTACAAATGTGCTTCACTTCGATGCTAACATAACAAAACCTCAAGAATATTAATAGAAAATGAGCTCCTAAAATAAGCTGGTTTTAAAAGCAATGTGCGTTTTGCCTGATGTGAGATGTCTGACCAGTATCAATATCCCTGTTATGTAACATCTGTACTCAATGACTATCCAAAATGGGGAATGATTTAATATCCTAAATATCATGGATCTCCCACAGACATGAACTCTGGGGCCTCTTTGCCCCAAACAGAACCAAAAGCATGCAGATGTCTTTCGTTTAGTACTAACAGAGAGCCAAGAGTTGGGGTCGCAATCCTGTGGAAACTTCACGAAAACCCAAAAAACTGAACTGCTTCCCATCTCTGTTCCCATGGCAAAATAATCTGAGAGAAAGTCACTGAGGTGCTTTTCACTCCCTAATGCTGCAATCACAGAACTCAAAATTAAATCTCTGCAACCACCCTGACCAGCCTTGCCTGGAAATCAGTACCACAGTGATCAGCTGCAGTACTCCAAATTCCCTAGCACTTCTCACATTTCGAAAAACGCTTCTCCGCATTGCATTCTTCAGAAATCATCCCCACCTTCAGCCTCAGCTAAGTGGAAATGTTCTTTCTAGCACCAATATACACAGCAAATTGAGATAAAAATAAAGTTGAAGATCTGAGAAGAGAAGACAAGGCAGTCCAGGCTCCTGAACCTCCCCTCTACCACTAGCAAGAGGTGAATAACGAAAAAGTTGAAAGTTTTTCTCTGCTTTTAAAGAATGGAATGGATTCAGTCCAATTCATTTCAACCGAAGAACTCTTTTTTCTTCGTCTTCTCTAGGATTAATTTTGGAATTTAATCTCAAATGATTTGCTTCGGCTCTTGGTCTGAATTTCACGACAAGAAGATTGTATCAGAAGTTATGAATCTTTCCCAATTAAGTTATATTCAGAGAAAGATGCTGGGTAAAAGGTTTTTGTATAGCCGAGAGGCTACTATTCACAGTGAGGAATGATTTGATTTCAGCTATAGGTTAGGAGAAGAAGAGACCTTTCCTGTTTCACCTCTAGGGCATTTTATGTCCCGAAAGGTAATAACAGAAGACTGTCTCAGCTAAATAAATGCTACTTGTGCAGCAAGGATAATGCAAATGTGGACCACACCATAGCCATTTTACAAACAAAAGGGTGGACCCCTCTCCAATACAATTCAGTTGAAGCCAAAGACCACTGAGAAAATTTGTCTCCTTTTTAGATATGCTAACCTCCCATTCCAGTTGTTTGTACCAGGGTGCTCTGTCACTTGTCAAAAGTAACCCTAACCTTTAAAAAAAATTAATGGATTAGCAACTGGAAGCTGACAGCTCCATTTTCAATAGCCAGAAGTATGGCAAGGTACAACAGAGGTTTCTTTGATATTCTTGCCAGAAGGCATATCCAAGGCCAAAGCCTGACCTGAGGTACTCCATCACAGCAAGAAACATGCACCTGAAAAGAACATTAGACATTTCTGTTTTTTAAACTTGTGCAAAGGAATATCCTTAGGAGATGTGAAATTCATTCAGCTCACCAAGAATTTTGGTTAAAAAGAAATAGAAAATGGTTCATGTGTACTGAAGCCAAGCCTCAAGGCTACAAATTCATTAAATAAAATATTTATGCATTATTTTAATGAAAAATACCTCTTTAATAGAACAACCTTGCATGTTCACTCAAAAATGGAACAAGGAAAGCTTTCTACTTGAGTCATTTTTAAACAAACAGGATTTCTTCCTTTTTTTTTTTTTTTGCCTTTTCTGGAAGACAGAAGTATCCCCAGCAATTAACATATGTAGTTGTCTGAAGTTTAGAGCAGTGCAGAAATGTAAAAGAATTTTAACCAAAACTCCCATGCCTTCTTTTAGTAAAATGTTCACTTACATGTAACCAAATATTGCTTATTCCTTTGGATATTGCTTCATTACTCAGCTTTCTCACTTTGCTGAGCTGTATTATTTGCAGTTCCTCAGTGGTAAATCTGAGGTGACAAACCAGTATGCACCTGTATTTTAGATTTCAGAGTTGCAACTGATGTGTAATAAAATAACTGAGATCAACATGCACTTTCAGCTACATCTACATCTATAAAAAATATATCAAAATCATTCATATTTGTTTGTGTGGAAATCAGAAATCAACCTTAGCAGTATTTTGGTTCTGATTTATAACAGCAATCAATAGAGTAGTTATTAGCCATTATTACAATGATGAGTTTAGAAACAACTACCATTAAGATCTGGATTTTCCAATCTCTGGAAGAGCCTGACATTTCAAAAAAGGTTATTCCAGTTCTATGTAAAATGTAGCAAATTTCCACAGGAAGGATATTACAGTTATCTTTTCCCTATTAGAAAAAGGACAAATCAACTCAGAACAAAGGCAACTTCGTTTCATTAAAACAAAACCTCTTAGAGAGAGCTGACTGCCCCAGGTAAGGAAACCTCTGCAGATTTCTCCCATGAGCCTCCTGGGAAGAGGCAGGCCAAAGGACATCCTTGGGAAGAGGCAGATCCAACACTGCAGGGTCTTGAGGCCCAACACCTCCACTTTGCAAAAGAGCTCTTGGGACCCTGGCATTTTTGAAGCCCTGGCTGGCTTTGACCAACAATGTGTTCAGGCTTGCCTCTATCTAGCTGAAAGTGCAAACTCCAGAGGTCCTCAGAAAAGGATTGTTGCGCTCCTAGCTCCAGGAGAGTTCTTGATTTCAGATTTTTTGGGGTGTGAATACATGCAAACTGGGGAAAAAAGATTGCCTGAGAATTCTCTGTAAGCTCTCAAATTCACAACTGATCTTCATGGTCACATTAACAGTACTCATGCTGCCTCTTAGAAGCTTTCATTTCCCCCCTCTTCCTATCTACAAACTTACTCAGTCATCCATGAAAGTGCAAAAAACACATTATATCGAGGTGACCAAGCAGCACCAAAACTAACAAACAATCCAAGTAAATGCTTTGTGAATAATCCATAGACTCAACTATGCTCACACAAATCATTGTCTAAATGACATTCAGAAGCAAAATTCAAATTCTGTTGATAGTCTAGCTGTGAAGAATGAGGCAAAGGGCAAGCTCATTCCATGCAGTTTCTTGCTCTGAATAGCTGGTGAGCTTTACTTACACTAATGGGTGGATGCACTCCAGGGTTTCTTTTTACAGACCTTTTCTACAGTACAAAAATGTTCACTGACAGTCTGTCAAGTTTATCTTTTTCAGTTGGAAAATATATTTAATAATGCATTATGTTACAATGATTTTATGTCATATTGAAAACCTGATGAGTGCAAAATAAATGCTAGAATGTGTGTCACCGAAACTGTGCTGGATTGCTGTGGAGAAGAAATTTGCATTTAGTGGGCTGCAGCAGACCTGTGGATAGTGAATTCAGTCAGATGTACTGCATGAGGCATAGAAGTGATCAACAACGCTGATGGGCAGATGCTTGATGAGTAAATTTGGGAATAGCATATACTTTCTGTACATGAAGCATGTGTCATTAATAAAATTGTATTTAACTCAACAACTGGGTTATCCTTCTGGCCCTGACTACTCCCTCCCTTCCTCCCCACCACTCTCACAACACACGCTTTGTAAGGCTTGCTTAAAATTCCCTTTTAACACCCTTATGGTAGCCGTGTGTTTTTTTCCCAACTCCTTTCACAAGGAAAATTAATTTTGATTGAAAAAAACCAAATACCTCAAAACTGATTAATTCATTCAGCCAATAAGTACTCCATGGCCCCATTCTTTCCTGCCAGCTAGGCAGTTCCTCTGCCTACCACATGCCATGAACATTCACGGATGCAAGGAGACTTGTGCTAAGTCTGGGAAATGTGGTCTGGTCAGTAGACCATTTCTCTGAAGGAACAGGAGCTGGAAACACTCAAATTACAATTCAATCAAGGCATTGTGATGGGGAAATATTAACAAAGCACAATGTGTTGCTGCTCATTACAGGAAAATAAACATTTTCCATGCAAAGAGCATTAAAACCACCACAATTAAAATGACCAAGCTTATAATAACTAATATAGTTTAAAAATATACTGCCATGTAGAACATACTACTGCATCTCAGGTGCTCTGCAGCTGCTGAAGAGCTGCCCAGTAAGACCCCACAAAACAGCAATGAATCACTGATAAAGAGCTCAAGGCCTCAATTACAGACCAGACTAGGATTGGATTAACATTGTTACTCATCAGCACAAGTATAAGAAACCTTTAAAAAGTCCAACAGCAGACTGATTTTTGCCATAATAATCGTTTACAGCACAATTAAGAACCTCTGTGGGCAACACAGAAAAAACGAAGGACTGAGTGTTAGCAATTGAACTGCTATTGGCTCTAGTTCATTCACTCAAAAGCTGAGGCTGCTGGCAGGACTGTGTCAAGGGATATACTGCTGCTTGCCTAGCCTGCAGCTTTGCTAAACAGAGAGGAAAAGCCCTTCAGCAGCAAAGCTCCATGTATAAACACATATACTGAATTTTGGATGCTTCATATTGTATCAGCTTTTAGACATTTTTGGGTCACAACTGGAAAAGGGGTGTTGGGGTGGTGATTTTGTGAGGCAGTGGTATTTCAACAAAGGGCAATACTTGTCTTTGGACAACAACAAACGCATCTGAATTACTGAGCCAGTATGCAGTGGAAAACAGGAGCCATTATGTCTAGTTGTTTCCTGCAGCATGGATAGACCTCTAGACACTGCAGGCAGCAGGAAAGCACAAGATAGAAGTGTGCAGAATTGGTAACCTTTTTACTAAGGCACATTGTAGTACTTCAGGTTACAGATGTTCTGAATTTTTCCTCTACGTGTGAAAATAAAGTGACCCTTCCACTGTTGTCTGGGGTACTTGTCTACTGTAGCTTAGAAAAACCTCCAATGAAACAAATGAGAGGCAGAATTAATGCGTGGTATGTGTGAGAGTTCATTCATTCACAGTCATCAGAAGCCCCTCCAGTGCCTGCTAGATTGGCCCCTAGAAGGACTCTCTGTTACAGTGCTCCTTCTCACAAGGACTTCAGAGCAGTTGCTTACCAGTATGATTGCTATACCAGTATATATTTTATATTAATATATATACATATATATATACTACTAGTATATACACTACACCACAATGACTCTCATCTGTCAGAACTGGGGTTCTGATTCCACATATTCTCAGTGTGCCTCTGTTTCCATGTCTCAGACTATTACCCTGCATGTACTTCCCCCTAGTCTGTATCCAGTTAACATAACCCCTAGAATCATAGTGGCCCGACTTTCAAGGAGAAGCAGCAGTTGTTTTGACAATGTTTTTATTATTCATTACACATACTGATTTCAAACCATTCAGTGCCTTTACCTTAGATTTCTGCATAGGTAGACATACACCCAGTGGGAGTCTCTCATCAGATCTACACACTTCTTATATAATTTTAAGTAGTGGTATTAAAGAAAGAAAAAAAACCAGAAACAACCTCTGGCTCTGTAGACACTTAAAGCCCTCTTTTGTGCTACACTAATTGTGTAGTAAACCAGAATGCATACACAAACTTGCATCACTAAGCAGCAACCACTTTAACACAGCTGCAAGATATTTAGATACTCTGTGGCCCATAGTTCCTGCAAATTTTAATACAAGCTCATATTTTCCTCAATATCTGCCTTTTGAAGTGTGTCTTGTGCTTTAAGGTGTGGTTTTCAATGCTCACATATTTTTATCTCCATATTTCTTGTCAGTGGACAAAACCAGACGCAAAAATTCCTCGACCATTTAAATGCTGGGAGAGAGTATTTGAAGGTTTCAGTGCAGATCTGAATCTTTGTGGTCTGCAGGAGTCAGCCTCAGAGCAGACAGCCTGCACCACCTTTTGAAGACCTCTTTGATCAGGATGAAAATGGTGGTAGCTCACATTTTATCCCACACTTTCATGCTGTGTCACTACCTCTGACTCTGGAGACACTTGCAACAAGATTTAGGGAACAATTATTTTTTCTTTCATGTACAGCACCTAAATGCCTCTCTTCCCACTCAAAGCCATCTACAGCCACAAATGACCTGAGCATTTAAAATGCTCTTTGCTGCACTGTTGCACTGAGCTTGGATGGAGGGTGGAGAGGAAACACAGTTCATTTTTGCATCCCTATTGCATACCAGAGGGAAGGACAAGCTTTTTCCTATGGTTCCTAATACAGACACATGACAATTTAAAAGTGTCAGTTCAATCTGAGTTAATTTGGGAAGTGTCTTTACTTTGCTCCAGCTGATTTATCCAGACTTAACCTGGGAACCCTTATGCCCTGTATCTCATAATACTGCTATATATACCTCTTTCTTTGTGAAAAAAAAACATTTTGGAGACGAGCACCATCCTTCTTCCTCAAAGAGCACAGGGCAATGTTCAGAACAGTCACTCATCCAGCACCTGGCATAAGCCCACCTTAGGCACAAGCACACCTTGTTTTGCTGCCTAGAAACATTCAACAAAGGCAGCTGCAAATAGTGGCCAGTAAATACCAGTTATTTGGAAGAAAGTAATGGCAGCAGCATAAGTCAGCATTACTTCTCCTTGTTATTATCATTATTACTGTTGCTTCTGTGAAAGGAGGGAAACTCTATGCTTGCTGCACAAGTGCATGTGAAAGATAATGTTGCCAAAAGGCTCAGTAATGGGTCCACATACAGAAACACAAATCCAGAGGCTTTTTAAAATCTGACATTCCCACACCTTCACATTTAAAATAGCCTGAAAACAAAGGAACTTCAGGTAAAAACTGGGGGATTTCTGTACAAAATAGGCAGAAATCCCCAAGCAATGTCTCCCATAGTTGGGTCAGTTTGGGTCACCTGTCCCAGCTGTGTCCCCTCCCAGTCTCCCATGCATCCCCAACTTCCTTGCCAGTGTGGCAGTATGGAAAGCAGCAAAGGCCTTGACTCTGTGTAAGCTCTGCTCAGCAATAACAAAAACATCTCTGCATTATCAACTCTGTGTTCTGCACAAAACTCAAACATAGCCCCATACTAACCTCTGTGAAGAAAGTTAACTCTACTTCAGCTCAAACCAGCACACATAGAAACTGTGCCTCAACTGTACCATGCAGACAGAGAGAGCACCTTTAGAAAGGTCACTGCAGCTGCAGAGACTTTGTCCAGCTTTAACAGACAGAATAATTCTGAAACCTTGCAATCCAAAGATGGCATTTCAGAAGAAGAAACCTTTAAAATATGCCTGCCATGTCAAAACATAAAGTGAATGCTCAGAGGAATCAGACGAGGCCCTACATATGTACAACAGAAGCAAACTGTGAAGCAGTAACAGTTACGAATTTCCTGCCATTTGTATGGGTAAACCCATTTATTTGCTGCATGAGGCACTTCTGTTAAGATATAGTGTTGCAGAATAGCAACAAAAGTTCAGAGTGTTTTGGTACCAGAGAAAATATGAGACATTTGCTATTGGTAGGCAAGCTGCATTACTTCTAGAAATAGCAAAAGGGTGCAATGACTATTTCAATCTAAAACACAGCTGTCTTGGCAGGAGCAATAAAAACTACTTCATATTCCCTTTACTGGGAAAGATGCCAATGTGCTTATATTGTCTATTTTGACTGCAACATTTAATTTTGCTTAAGGTAAAGGACAGCATCTCTGAGTACAACTGTGGGGTTTTAGATGTGAAAGTACTTCTCAAGGAAGTTCTGCAAGTGCTGCCAAAATGAAGGCTATAAAGCTCCTGAGTGAGGCATGAAAAACTCCTGTCTTCATTCAAATAGACATCTCTGACTTGACTATGAGTAAAGATTGCAAAAGGGAAATTGCCTGTCATTCTGCTTTTCAGGTGCAAAATTAAAATAAGAAGCAGTATCTCTGGATATATCATGATATTTTTAGGCTGTTTTGCTGGGTTTTGGTGGGTTTTTGTTTCACTGTGGCACAATTTTGCCCTGTATAGCTGCTTTCCAAAGATCTTAAATGGTAACTAATCCTAAGCATTCATATAAGAGAGGTGAGTTGTAAAGCAGCTAATGCCACCAGCCACCACTATCCTCTGCTGGATGGCATCAGAGTGGCTCAGTTATGTGATACAAAGGACAGTGCCCCAATTCAAGGTACAACCCTGTGCCAGGGCAGGACGCCCAGGTTCTCTCTGCTGATGCAAATTTTCATAGAATCATAGAATCAACTG
>NW_008657864.1:34327-34529 GCF_000695815.1 Acanthisitta chloris | reverse complement strand
ACAAACTCTCCTGAAAACAATCAAGCCCCAGACAGCTACCTGAGAGCTTCACATCTGCAGGCAGCAGTCCCCGGAGGGAGGTGCTAGAGGTACGGTCAGGTTTCAGGTCGCTCTGCGGTCGCACAGTGGGCTGAGGATTGGCGCTGTGCGAAGCTGCTCGCAGGTTTTGTCAGCTCGAAAGTTCGAACCGGCACCTGCCCAT
>NW_008657864.1:32492-34308 GCF_000695815.1 Acanthisitta chloris | reverse complement strand
TTCACGTTATGCTGTGCAGTACTTAGGAGCAAGAGGATGCTGCACCCGGGGGCAGGCAGCAGTCAGGGATTACTGAAATGTTCTCCATGTCCTACTCACTCTTGCAGGCATCTTACTTGTCTGTGGGAGCTTCGTGCTGAGTCAGTGGTTACCTGTTTTCCCGGGCACTGGGTAGGATGTAGGAAGTAGGATATACCTGGTATGTGCCAGTCATCTGTTGGTGCTGGGGAAATGTGTCTTACAGCTTTCTTTTTAGTGTAATTTAGAGCTTTAAACAAAGGTGACTAGTTTTCACACCCTCCTGTGTATCATGAATGTTTTCTGCTGAACTGTGAATTGCTGTTCTGCAGAGAATGCCTTCCATAGTGAGGCTGCTCAGTGAGTGGTCACCGTGCAGGATCTAACTGAGGATGGTTTTGTCTTGCTCCAGAAGACTTTACAATACTTCCTGTTGTGGCTGCGCATGTCTGAGTGCTTGGCAGAGTAACACTGTGCTTATGAAACTCGGGTCTTCCCAGCACTGGCACTGGAGAGCTGTCTCAGAGCTGCCTACGGCTACACAGAGGGTTGAAGGGGGTTGGGGAAGCTGTTTCAGTTTCTGAAACTCTTTTGCATTGGATGGTGGGAGAAGAGTGAGGTTTACCCGTGACAGCTGCCCAGAAATGCTGAGTGACTAAGATCTGAACCAGGAAAAGCCATTTCGGACCAGATTTGCTTTAGCTCTGTGAGCAAGCAGTTACTTTATTGATAATTGTATTCCCCCTTCCACCCGCCCTGTAATTCCTAAACCGCAGGTGCTGAGCTGTTTAGACACTGCCTGGCTAGGGAGGAAGAGTTTAAACAAACCTGGCAGGATGGGGAAGGATAAGGAGAAAGACTGCAGAGCTGGCTGCCATTATGGGATTAAGTTGGGAATTGAGGATCTGCTAGTTTCAAAGGAGAAATATCAAATCCTGTGGAGCATTAATTAAACTTAAGCGTGCACAGGGATTGGAAATCATCCCTTTCCTTCAGAGCTGGTGCTTATTAAATTCAAGGCCAGGCTCAAGGTCATTGAAATATTTCTAACCTTGAGAGTAGTGAGGTTTGGGGTCGTTTGGGTTTCTTTGTTTCTGTTGCTTTTGACTTATGTTCTATTTCTAGTAATATGCAAATTGCAGCTTTTCATTAGTATGTAGCAGTTTTTAAATTTCTTGGTAGATAATAGTTCTCCTTTCACCAGTTGTCCCCATTGCCTTTGATTCTGCTCTACGTGGCAACACAGGTTGCCAGGTTAAAATGCTTCTAAAACAATAATCTTTCCTGGGTGATGCTTGTGTTTATATCGTTTGGAATTACCAAAGTGCTTTTTAATTTTATACTATACACAGTCTGGTAGGGAGTTTTGTTTTGTTTTGTGTGGGTTGTGTTGTTTGGGTTTTATTTTTCTTTTGTCGGTTTTGTTTTAGGAGCCTAGAGTTTAAAATTCTTACCTATTTTATATAAGGTGGACCAAATACTCGATTTCATCAGTGGGAATAGGAAAAAATCGGGAAAATTCAGAACCAGTGGTGGTACCTGAATGTCTTTGGGTTTTGGTTTTTGGGTATTTTTTTTGTGTGGGTTGTGTTGTTTGGGTTTTATTTTTCTTTTGTCGGTTTTGTTTTAGGAGCCTAGAGTTTAAAATTCTTACCTATTTTATATAAGGTGGACCAAATACTCGATTTCATCAGTGGGAATAGGAAAAAATCGGGAAAATTCAGAACCAGTGGTGGTACCTGAATGTCTTTGGGTT
Organism: Acanthisitta chloris; assembly: GCF_000695815.1. Lineage (NCBI taxonomy): Eukaryota > Metazoa > Chordata > Aves > Passeriformes > Acanthisittidae > Acanthisitta > Acanthisitta chloris. Next base: position 32,534 of record NW_008657864.1, on the reverse strand, counting down.
TTGGTTTTTGGGTATTTTTTTTGAGCTTATAGTTTGTAGAGA
>NW_008657864.1:22365-32479 GCF_000695815.1 Acanthisitta chloris | reverse complement strand
AATGTGCTCTGAAAATGGTTTTGAAAATTCCACAGTGAGATGCTCAGACATGGCTTTAGGAGATGAGCTCTAGGCTGTAATCTGTGGTTGTATGTGCACACTCGTTATAACTGGTGTCCCGAGGGCCAGAGTGGAGAAGCTTGGAGGATGTAGTTATTAAATGTGTTTATGGATTTGCTGTAAAGCTCTGAGAACACCTAGGAAGCACAGCTCTATTGGTCACGCTGATTCAGAAAATACCCACTGACCTGCAGGAACTGTGCTGTGTGTATGAAAACCAAACTGTGTTAGGTAGGTGTCTTCTCATTTCAGAGCTGCCCAGCAAGTGACTGTCTAGCCCTGGGTATGGGGCTCCAGGCCTGCCCCTTGCTCTACCCTTTCCCAGAGGGCTCTGTGCCTGTGGGCAGGGAGAACTGAGAGCTTCCTGACTTTCTCTGGCGACCTGCTTCCTCTCTTGCCTGGGTTTTGGCAGTGAGACAGATGCAGTTGTAGTCACATGGCTTCGCACAGCGTAGGATGAGCTGCTGGCTGGGACCTGCTGGGAGGTTTGGGCAGCTGGCCGGGCCAGTGCTGCTCCGTGCCTGCCTTGGCTCCTGTGGCAGACACCTGACACAGAAGTGAAAGTCAAGGAACTTGACAGGTGCTCCTCAAGAGTTTACAGTCAGTTGCAGTTCTTAGAATTCATGTGGGTTATGTAAAAAGCAGTTGTATTGCTAATGACAGTAGAATGGAATCAACTTGTAAATGGTAGACAGGGCTGTGTTACACACCTGGGGACAGCACATCGTTTAAAAACAAGTGGGGTTTAAAAAACAAATGAAATATACCTGAGTTGAACTTCTCCTGCACTCTGACAAGAAATGGAAGCTGAATTGGATGTTGACTGTGCCAAAATTAAGGAAATTTAAAGCGGGTTAGATTTTGATGTTAGTGAAAAGCTGGACTCAGGTCATACAGCCATGACTGCAGGTTGCAGAAAGTCGTCTCTGAAATATGGCATTTCAAGTGCTGATAACCTGGCACACTCAGAGGGGCTTGAATATAAATTGCTGAACACTTAGCATGGGTGTCCCAAGTACTGAGAGGTAAGGACTGTGGAAGACCAGGTGCTAATCTTACGGATTTACATAGTAATGTTTTCATTATGTTTTAGTTTTTACTGTTAAGTTAGTTAAAGCAGTTTTTATTACATGTGCAGTTAAAGAAGTTTTTATTGCATGCATTAAAAGGTTAGTACAAGTTGAATTTATTGTTGATGACCAGAGCTGCAAGAGCTTCAGGATTATTAGGAATAAGCTGATGGAAAAGTGTGACTTTTAGTTTTAAAAATACTGGGTTTCAACTGTGAAGTTGACATAACTTTTTTTTTTTTTAATACTATGCTTGGATAAGCTCTGGGTTTGCCTTCCCTTGTCTCTAGAAAACAGGAGTGAGCCTTACAGATAAGGTCATTAACTGTAAAGGGAGTCATTTACAAATTGAGTGAGATGTTAACAAGTCATATTAGTACCCTAGGACTTTTTTTCCCAACAGAATATAGTTGAAATGAGCAAAGATTGGCAAGTTTTCTTTAAAAGGCCTGATTGGAAATACCCCATTTTATCTTAAATCAGCTTATCTTGCTCAACTGGTTCGTTTTCCAGCAGAACTCTGCCTTGGTGTGTGAGTGCTAGGGAAGTGTGAGGGATTGATTGGTCGGAAGCAGGATCTTCACTTCTGACAGTAGTGCATACACAGACCAGATCCAAATGGCCCTGGTGCTGCACAACATCTTGAAACTGCTCAGACTTGGCTGTTGCAAAGAAATTTGGTGGTGCTTTGGGTTTTTTAAAATAATTGCCACTACTTCAAAATTAGGTTATAGTCTAGAAATACAAAAAACTAGCGAAGTTAATTAGATCCTCTTAAGAGACAAGTGAATTTCTGCATGCTTCTGAGACTTACATGTGGCCATGAAAATGTTCTCCCAAGCATCCTAACAAATATTATGCTATGTGACTAGCAGGAAAGTCCCTGGAGCCTGTAGATCTACAGAACCCATATGCATGAAGTGCCAGTCAGCACCTGGTTTGCTTCACCTCCTAGCTTTTTGAGCTGAGCTGCTGTGTTTGAAGTCTAACTCAGTTCTTTAGTTGTTACTAGCAAAGCACTTTTCTTGTTGTAGATCACCTTCTGGCTTTGAAACTTACAATATCCTTTTGGCATCTATTCACGTCCTAACTGGTTTTTCTGTTTTACACTTCAGTTATCTTTGGTAGTGGTTACTAATGTGTGACTGTTCTGTCCTCCTTTTTTGGGAGGAGTTGAAATGACACTCCCGTGTTTATTTTAATCCTCCTGTGTTTGGTGACGCACTTTATCTGGTAACAGAGGTGTAATCTAGAACATGGAACCCATTTTATAATTCCATTGTTTCCATACAGGATTATTGAAGAGTCTGTGTGCTTCATGATGGGTGCTGGGTGGATGTAGGCATTTCCAGGGTAGATAGATTTTGTTTTCCACTTCGCTTTACACTTGGAGAGGTGGATAGGTGCTTTGGAACTTCCAATACACTGTAGACCATTACTGGAGGACTGATGGCCATTCAGGTAGCTTCAGGCTGAGCGCCAGGCTTGGCAGCCCAGAGCCTCTTCTGAGAGCTCTGCTTTCAAATACAGATCAGCAGGAGAGAAAAGTGTCTCATCTACAGGAATTTCTGCAAAGCCTACCCAGAGTGTTGAATTGATACCAGCTCAGAAATCTGAAAGTGGTTGCAACATACAAGCTTTGTGAAAATATACTTTATTTGTCAGTCAGGAGTGCTCAGAAGGCTTTAAGAGCAAGGATCATGTTTAGTGAATTGTCTGTGTTTGCTGGCTTTGTTCACAGCTCTGGTAGTCTAGCCCTTAAAATGAGGGGAACAATGAAGGACTGGAGGAATTTTTCTACTCTTTATTTCGGACACTGTGAAGTGGTGTTTATGAAGAAGCAAATGGGTATATTCATACCTCAGGGAAAAGCATTTCTATATTTGATCCACTTGTAATGCATTAGCAAAAAATGATTTCATTATATGCTGCATGCACAAGTATTACTTCAGTCATGGTGTAAACCAGAAGTAGTCCTGCTTAGAAATATGTATTGTTCTAAAGGTGTTCCAGGAAAGATGAGTCCAGTGTTAGTGACAGGAATATCAGAACTAGCTGCCCATTCAGTGTGCAGCAGGAACAGGATCTTCTGTGACTGCATAAGCCTCGGTTAAATAATGATGTTGAGTACTTCTTATATAAGGCGTGTGTTGTGGATGAAATTTGGCACAATCTTTAACCAGATATTCCACCCAGTTAGTGCTTTTCTTGAGTAAAGCTTTCAGAGTCCTTTGTCAGCATATTGGGACTCATGCCTCAAAAATTTGAGTGGAAAGTTAACTGTTTTTTGTGGATGTAACTTCACATAGGAGGTCAACAGCATGAAAACACATGTTGTGGCCTTTGCATGGATTGCACCTTTAGTTTACAGTTAGAAGTTCTGGTTGGATTATAAAGGATAATTCTCATCAGGGCACTGGGATTGTTGATAGTAGTGTATTTGGATACATCTGAATAGTAAGAGATGCTGGATCAAATAAGTCATTGTTAGGAGCATGTTACAATGCTAAGCATTGTTGATGCATAAGTGTTCATTCTGCTGGTTTGTGATTAAAGTGTACTGAACAGGAATGGCATTGTGGAGGCTTGTTAATAGGTTAGGCTTGGGAGTCTAAAGTGAATCGTAGGGTGCAAGTCCACATTGTGATCTTAACCTCTGGATGGTCCTTAATTAGCAGTATGCACTGGTCTTGAATATTGATGTTAATTTTGTAGTCAGCATGTTTTATACAAAATAGAAAACTTCCTTTAGAAAATTCACATTGCTGCCATCATCTCTTTAGTATTTGTGTCTCTCATGGGCAGTTTCCTTATGCTTATAAAGGATATGAGATGTGCAAGTGTAGAAGTTTCCTTGATGTTTGGCTTTCTTTCTTGAATGGTTTCAATTCTGTTTCAAAGTTCTTCATTCATATGGAAAGTAAACTCTTAGAGAAATATGGTTTAGGACAAGTACTTTAACTAAAAGTAAAGCTGATGCTTCTTGAGGAGAAATCAGTTTACATTTTCTCTATAAATTTTATCAACCATATGATTTATATTTTTAATGGAGAGAATCTAATTGGAAACACAGGGGTGGCTTGCAGTAATAGATGTTGACTCCTGTAGTGCCCTGGTAAATTACTTTGAATTTTTTAATGAGCATGAGTCCTAAAGATCAAGTAGTTGGATATGCTGCTGTTCTTCAGAGGCAGGGTTAAATAAGTTGCTATTCTGAGCTAATTTAATTATTTACTGTTAAAACAGAACTTACAATAAGGTCTGAAGTATCAGTGATAGTGTCCACTTTATAAATGTTTAAGAATACTTCTAAAATTTAGATGGCAGCAGCTACTTGGTGCCTAGATATACTAATTTCTTATTGTGGAATATATGAAGCCTTTTATTTTAGCAGTCATTATTTAGCATTCACTTGTTTGTTTGACCATACAGAGAGAGTATCAACCTATCTACGTAGAGTTTGACAAAGAGAAGTAGCATCTTGGTTATCTGATGTACTTCAGAAGTCCTTAAGAACACATTTGGTCATGTTGTTTTAATTCTTAGAAGGCATCTGCACAATTCTCTTGCTATAGGCTGAATGTCAGGTGCATAATGGAGCGATGGCTTTTATTCCATGCTCCTCCACAGCAACACATGGAGACCCTGGGTCATCACCTACTCAAAATGATTCATCTGTAGGTCAGCAGCAAAATGCATCTCTGTGTTTGCCGACAGGAGTGCACTATTTAGGAGTAGTGGAGCTCACAAAATTCATGAAGAAATGTAAGCATTTTCTTCTGAGGCTGTCAGACATGTGAATGAGCTGCCAGCGGGACACAGAATTCAGTGAGTGTTAGGACATGGTGTATGGCACCTTTCCTTTTTGAGGAACTTTTCCTTCTGAAACAGCATGGACTTAAAAGACATGCAAATGTCTGAAACTGCCTTTCATAGGATGGAACAGGTAAACACCCAAATGTTCTGTGCATGGGAGCATTTCTAGGCCAAAGGCAGAGTGCAGAAAGAATAGGTTTAAAATGTGAATGTGTGAAGTCCTCTTGAGGCTGTTGTCAGTTTCTGCCACTTCTTTTTTTTTTTTTTTTTTCCTTTTTCCCTTCCCCTCCCCCCACCATGGTGTCTCCCCTCGTGTTTGGTAATTGTTACAGTCATGCGAGGCAGCTTTGATGAACAAAGGCTCTTTCAGCTGTAGTGTCAGTACCTGGTTGTGGTGGTGGTGTGAAAAAAAGTTATGTCCAGATCTTGAGGTTAATGTCTGTGAAAATACTACTTGCCAACTTTACCTAAGGAACCTAAGTCTTTCAGCAATTTTCTGGCCTTGATAACTCCTTGACTCCTCATAGGTTAGTGCCCTTAGGCCATCAGCTGTGGGGGTTTTAAACATACTTTTATTTTGTTCATGTGTCTTTATATAGAAGAATCTTTACAGTCAACATGTGTTTCTAGATGCTGTGTTAAAATTGCTGGCAGAGTCTATTATTCTATACAAACTGAACAATCTGGCCCCTTGTTTTATTTATAAAGGTTCAATGTATCTTTGCCTGCCTACATCAATCTGCAAGGGAGTGTCAGAAAGGCCCCGCATTCGCCGAGCCGTGAGTTATCAATAACTTTTCAGATGTGTTAATGAATGTGGAACAAACGCAGTTATGTGTTTAAAAAATACGGATCCACCTCCTAAAAACCAAGGAAAAAAAATAGCAAAGCTCTTTGCTGCAGTAGCAGGCATGTTTATAAAGGGATTACTCTAAATTTTTAGTGGTATAAGTATAACTAAGCAGTAAGGTTGCCCTCCAGAAAACCTATTGTTGAACTGCTTTGAAGCTCTTTGGTGTGTGGGTTACAGGTTTTAACTGTTGTATCCCTCAAGCAAACTAAGCATGTGTTGTTTATGGAAACCTTTGTTTGCTTAATAATCTGTAACGTGGCCCATCTGAAAATGTTATATATTAGCATCCTATGCATAGAACCGATATTGAAAAATCGGATTGCACAGTAGTAAGAAAGGCTTGACTAAAAAGAGGTTTTTTATTCTCCTCTGTTGTAGTTACCTTAGTAATGAATTTGGCTTCTTGAATTGTTTAATAGATTCAAAAGTCTTAGAGTTTCAGATCATGAAGCCATAAAAACTTTTATAACCTTAAAGTGTATCTACACTCTTTAAAATATTTGACAAAATGGAAGAGGCTGCTCTCTGAACTCACTGTATGTCTTTTTTTTCTCCCAGCAGCCCTCCTTGCTTCAGTAATTCACCAGTAGGTTTTCAATGATTAGAGACCTTAACAAGTTCTGTTAAAAAAAACTAATAAATAGCTGCATCTTGAGAGGGATTAAGGTGTCCTATCATGCCTGTGTCTTAACAAGAAGAGAGCCATAGCAGTGATCTCTCTTCTGAATTTCAAATAGTGACAATTATGACTCAAAAGGAAACATATTCCTCCCTCATCCCCAGAGTACCAGCTGGTTACTTTGCTCTGAAGACTTAAGGTCCTGCTCCAAGAAGGGGTTATTTAACCTTGCAAATGGAGTTCAGTGTGTGGGCAGGTTGGTGCTTCTGCTGATGCAGGACCTACAACCTGCCACAGTGAAGATATAATTAAGATGTTCCAGCCCAACAAACAGCATGTAGCAGAGGGGGAACAAAAAAGGTTTATCATATGAAGATATGCAAACACCTGTAAAATAATTTTGCATATAGGCTATGCCTGTATGTTTGACTCATTTTTTTTTCCAGGTTTGTAAGCATTTAAAATCATTCTTCAGCCAACTCTTTATGCTACTCCCATCAGAAGTAAGAGGGTGCATTGCATCCAAGAGCAAAACCATAAAATGAGTATCAGGTGGGATTCGGTGAAGACTCATTGTGTATAATTTTGTGTTTCTGAGGCTGCTTTTATATGCTAATTCTTGCATACAAATACATCACTATTTCATGCAAAATCTGAATAGAACATTATATAGCTCATTTAACAAATGCTGTAGTATCAAAGTGTTTTTAAGCTAATGCTGACTTTCTGGTTTCAAGCACTTTTCCTGCTGCACTTTTGAAGAAGTGTGAGACGATTTTTAAATAGCAATTATAGAGCATTAAAACACACAGTTGTGTTTTTGGTGATATTTGGCAAAGAAGCATAGAGTGTTTAAAGTTCTAGTGTTCATAGACCTTCAGTATGTGACAGGGCAGTGTTAACGCTTTGCATGTAACCTGCAGGACATGTCTGACTTGTGCAGATTTCTAACCTGGGACGTGCTGGTTTCTATATTGCAGGGGACACAACCCGTCAGCGAATCAAATTCAGTGATGACAGAGTGTGCAAGAGCCACCTTCTCAACTGCTGCCCTCATGACGTGCTCTCTGGAACTGTACGTAGCTACATTTTGTCTTCTGTTTAGATAAAAGTGGAGAAATTGAATTGTGTTTGTCCTTTTAGTATGTCCTTTAGTTTTGTGGTTTTCAGCAAGTATCTATCTAGCTCTCTCTGGCAGTTCAGACTTTTTATAAACAATTTATGGATTATGAAGTTGATTTTTTATTTCAGAATTTTCCTATTCTATGTGCTAATTATTACCTAAATTTTTTTTCTTTTTTTGCTATAACATAAAATAAATGAAATGAAGTCCCTATATGAATTGTGGCTGGTACAGTTGCAAGTAATAGGAAAAAAAAAGAAATATAATTTATGCATAGATTATGATGTTACTTTCCTAAACTCTTAGGTTGTAGACACGTTTGTATAGGGAAGTAGAGAGGTGATTTTTCTTTCTTCAGAAATATTTTAATGAAAATAATAGAAAGTTCACATAATTACATTCCTGGAAGCTGAGATACATTTAATATGGTAGTGACACTTACTGTACAATATCCAGTTACTGTGCCATTTTCATAAATTCTAAGGCAATTTTAAATTCTCCATTTTTGACATACTAGTAACTTGTTTGACTTGGATTTTTGTGTGCTCTGTGGTAGAAGTTCCACTGCCTGAGCACTGCAAACAACAGGCTTTGACACACATCAGTAGCTTTGTCAGTGTGCCTTGTACTTTACCTTGTGCTGCCTGGTTAAGGCAGCTTATGTTTTGTGAAAGACAAGTGAGTTCTGTTTTATTGATTATTTAACCTAATGTTCCACAATGTTACAGTAGAGAAATGTAGTATGAGGATGTGCAGAGTCTCCTGTGCCTACTGTTCTTAATGCTACACTTGGATAGCTTTTCTTATTCCTGTCAGCATGTGTGGCACCAGGGAAAACATGTACTGGAAAAACCTGTCTTAAGGATGATTTGGAGTAGTATTGGTTCTCTGTACTGTGTATTCCCAAATGGCTAGCTTAACTGGCATATTTAATGAAACAAAGAATTAAATTCATTTGTAAAATGGGAAACTGAAATACATAGACTTGGTAACTGATTTACCTGTCACCTGGCCTCTTAATATGTTTTCCAAGGAAATTACCGTGACATTTTTTGTGGATCAAAGGGCTTCAAGCATGCATGCACACACTAACTTTGTTTGTTTTACTAATTTTGGTACTTGTACTGACAGACAAATGGTTACAGTCCATTCTTCCCTCTTTGTACGAGTCCCTGCAGAAGTAGGGACAACTGTAATTGCTAAGAAAGACAGGCAGAAGAGGCAAAATAAATAGTAGAACTGAACTAGAGAACTTAGCATTTGTCTTAATGAAAAAGGCAGTGGAGTAGAGAAGGGCCCCGTTTTGAGCTTCTTTGCAAGTCCTGTGGCTTTCTAAGGGGTTTTTCCTTTCCTGAAAGACACCCTTTCTTTTTGTATCCCAAAGTTCTCTCATGTAACAAAAAAGAAGTGTCTGAAGGTAATGTGGCATGTTTGGCATATACAGAAGATAATTAACACTGAAAGTAATGCATCTTGCACATATTTCCTTACCTTCAAACCATTGCTTTTTAAAAGTGGTAACAAATTGGTAACAGTGCTTTGTGTATCAATGTATATGCAGTTTTATTTTGAACTGTTCTGTGCATTACTGTCCAAACAAAATGGGGAAAAGGGGAGAAGAATGTGTTCCTTTTCACCCGTCTGTTACGTTGGTCAGTGTTTTGGTTGTGTGATGAGCAGAATGGCTCATGCTTGGGCAATATTTGGGACATGCCAGTATGCTATAAAAACATACAAAGTCATTGGTCATAATCCACAAGGAGAGACTTTTCGAAGATTCATTTGGCAGTTTTTCGTCATGGTCCAATTTCTGTAAGCAAAGATTTCTAGAGCAGCTGTGTTTAGCAGGTAAGAAGTGTTTATTTTTAGAACTATAAAAGTCATAGGTGTCATGCAGTAGTGCCTCTTACAGTGCTGGTCAATCATGTGGGTTGGGGCAGCTTACCCAGTTACATCCTCACTGTGTTCTCATCTGTGTCCTGCTGGAATCTGCTGCTGCTCTTGGAGTACCAAACTAAACTGCTTCTTCAGAGGGTATCATCTTTATTTTTCTTCCTCATAATGCAGTTAGTCATCATACCACAAAATGTGTTCCACAGTGTAAACCTGGGTCCAGAAAACCAATGACTAGTTCAGTCCTTTTAGTGGGAGTGGAAAGGGACTCCTGAGAGACAGACTTTACCTGACCCGTGTGGTACTCTGCTGTTTACCTCACCATAAGTCTGAGGAAATGGGCCCTCTCTTAATAGCAGTTTGTAAAGGGGTGAGAACCATGTGGTCTGACTGAACAGCTTGTCACTGATTTAGGAAATGACTGTGAAGTTTTCTCCAGATTTTGACAGGAAGATTTTTATGCACCTTCACATTTAAGATCTAGAGGTAACAAAGGTTGAGTGACTTCTTTTTTTTTTTTAGGTTCAGATCTGTGAATGCACCTGGAACATTTTATGAGGTTATATCTCTTCATTGACTAGATTATCAGTAAAATACTGGACATGAATTGCCAATTTTTTTGTCACAAGATAATCTGCAGTTCTTAGGTGCTGCATATTGCTGTTCCTGTCTGCAAAATG
>NW_008657864.1:9252-22349 GCF_000695815.1 Acanthisitta chloris | reverse complement strand
TTCCAAAGCACTTGGGGAGGACATTCACAGATAACACAAGACAAAGTGACTCATATGAGTAGGCCCTGTTAATTTAGTGTGTTCTTTCCCTTAATGGCTAAATACCCAAAACTCTGCCAAGGCATTGATTTCCCTTGACAATAAAAAACCATGTTCCTCAGGCTGCAGTATGTATTGGTAAAGGTAGTGAAGGTATACTTTTGGTTTAGGGATTTTATAAAGGGATATGTTTTTGTGCTGCTAAGCTTCTGGGTTTGTAGACTTGGAAATTCTGAGTCAAGCAGTCAGAAGTGTCTGTGCCTGCTGGAGGTGATTTTGGGTCACTTTTTAGGGAGAGAGAGGGAGAGTATGGGTTTGGATTTTTTGTGGCCTGCTTCTGATGGCAGTGGGAATGATGGGCTACATGGAGACTATAGATAGAATACTGAGTATCAACAGCAAAAATGTAAACAAAGAAAAGTGTAGCATCCCCTTTCCATTTATTGAGCTGCAATTCCAAATCTATTGTGCTCCCTGTTTCTCTTTTTATTTGAAATGTGTTTTGAAGTTTGTGTGAGGCACATAGTAAACTAATCTGTGATCTGGTAAGATCACAGGAGTTGTATTCAAGCTTGTAGAACACTGTCTGTTCAGAACTTGGCTTTTGACAATGCCTCTCACTAAAGCTATTTTTATTTTTGACTGTCACTTTCTCCTGTTTCGATGCTCTGCTTTTTTGTAATGATCACTGGGGCACAGGTTCACATGCAGAAGTCAATAGTTTGAGTTTGCTCATTCATTTCAAGCTGAAAATTTTATAATGAGAGATTAATAAGACTTTGCAAACCCTGTCGGCTGGGGCACTGAATAATTTGCCACTTCTGCCTTAGAGGGTTCATGCTGTTAGTTTTATCCTTAATAGTTGCTGAAGATCAGGCATATGGGGGTTTGGGTGATTTTGGTTTTTTGTTTGGGTGGGTTTTTTCTCCAAATCACAGTTCTTGAGTCATTTTTCATCAGTATTACAAAAACATTTATCTATGTTATGAGATTAGGACTGAAACTACATATGAAGGAGTCGGATGACTCCCCTGGAGTGGTATGAACCTATCAAGCAACATTGTCTGGTTGTAAGTAAGCTCTGTGCTGTGTTCTGCAAGTTTTACAGGATACATAAGTGTGTTATCTCTGTCTTTTTATGTTTCTGAATGAACAGCTGAGTACTAATGAAAGTGACAAGGTGGAAGGATTTAAAACAAATACCTTTAATAAGGTTGAAAGTAGTAATGTCCTGAATATTTGTAGTAACACAGTAGCTATCTTTGAAGATAGCAGCAGTCTGGCTTACTAGCTTGATTGTGCTTCCCTAATGAAAAAAAATTCACTAATGCTGTACATGGTATTGCAAACCATGGTTGAGAAACTCCTTTCTGCTCAATGGATTAGCTTGGCATTTGTATTGTTGTGTATTGGTTGAGGAAAATTGCTTCTTGCATTTTATTTATGCAGACCTGAAAGTCTGCTCTGTCACTCAGCCCTGCAGTTAAGCACATCTTTAGGTGCTGATGAATTTATTGCACTCAGCTCTTCAGGACTCTCGCTGACTAAAAGCATATTGATGAAGACCTTGGCTTAGCAATATGCTTGAATATGTGATTAACTTTAAGCTTATTAGTGGAATTCAGCTCCAGATTAAGACATCTAAATTTAGGTTTCAGCTGAGGAGCTAGGTGTTGAAGCTTGCACTGAAGTCAGAAGGTATCTAGGCGATGTAGCCTAGAAAAAGATTCAGTTCACCTGCCATGGGGTATCCCTCTCAAGGTGGGCTGAATCCATCTAGGCTTACTGAATGTCCTGTCTGTATCTCCTTTTACTGTGGAAGAGGAGTCTGGATAGTTCACACATCTGCAGATAGGTGTTAATAAGGTGATTTAATCTGTAATTGATTTCTTTGCCAGTAATCTCGTTGGCTCAGTGGAACTATTTACATGGCCAAAACTTGTGCTTTGAGGCATGACTGATTTTTTTTTTTTTTTTCCTCTACTGTGAGAAAAAGCATTAGAAGCTGTTGGGAGGCATTGTGCTGTAGGGTATCAGCTTTTCAGTTCAGGACTGATTTGGTCATGTGAACTGCTTCATCTTAGCAAATCAAATTAAATTAGGCTTGCATAAGCTACCTCAATTCGTAGCCTTGAGCCCAGTGGTGATGAATTGTGAAGTGCTCTCTTGTCCTCTCAAGTGATCATGTCAATCACTTGAAACGTATTCTTATTTCTTTGACCAGTGCCAGGAAAGCAAACTGATTATATCATATTCCATTTTAATGGGTTTAATTTATCTAGCTGAAGGGACCTTTCTTGCTTTCTGTATGTTTATCAGCTTCAGTGTTAACGTATTATATAGTCAGGCTGTAAGAACAAATACTGTGTAACAACTGAAATATCTCATTTAAAAATGAAAAAGACTGATGCTAGCTTTGTCAGCAGAGATCTGTTCTAAGGACTTCAGAAGTGAGAGAATGGTTATAGGGAGAAATGTCTTTTAAAAACTATCGTACTTCTGAAGATACCTGGAATTCACTGGTTACTAGGCACTTAATAATTTCTGCCTCTCTTTTGCTCGGCATTTCTTTCCTGCTAGTAAAGTCCTACAAAAGTTAACCCTGTTAGTGGAGTCAGAGGACTTAAACCCCACATTATTATATCATCCTAAAGGCTCCCCTTCTGAACACGTGTGGCCTACAAAAAAGGACTGGCTTTATCACAAGTCTAGAAATCTGTCAGAAACAGAATTGTTAGTGCAGATGAAAAGTGAGTTCCACAATAAGGAAGATCTCAGGAAAGTGTCTATCTGCAGCTTCTTTTATCAGTAGCAAGTGTTCTCATACAGACCCCAGTAGTTACCTTGACAGTTTGATAAAGGAGATCTGATTCCTTCAGTATCAATTTTTCAGCAATGTCAGATCTTTCTAAGCAGACAAAAAAAAAAAATCCGTCTCTTGCTGAATGTGAACTGCTTTAGTAAGGATATCTTTATATCTAGAAAGAATTTTCTACATAGACACTGCCCAGAATGTCTTCTTTCAAAAACCTATCAGGCTGCATTTAGAAGCATTTGATAGTTTGTGCTGCTGTGTCACACTTGGCTCAACATGAGCCCTCTGTGTTTTAAGTCACTTGGGCTTTTCTGTGCTCTCTCTGCACTCTGTATAGCATACACTCAGTAATCACATTTCTGATGTCAGAGGAATGTGTAGTAGTTGTAAAAGTGCCAAAATGGAAATTTTGCTGTAGGTTGCTCAAGATCTGGGAAAAAAGAAAAAGCCTTCTTAATTTCCTCTTCCAGAAACAGCATCACATCAGTTTAGTTTCCAGTTCAGTTATTAGCATCAGCTACTCTGAGTGCACATTTATTTTGCAGATAAACTCTGTCACACAAGTCCTTGGCCAGCTCTTCCTTGTCAACTCATACTTAACTCATGATTATTTTATGTTTTTTTGTACCGAATTTGACTGAAGCACAGCTATGCCTCATTGTTAAACTAAACGTATCTCATCCATATTTCCATATTAATACCAAAGGCAATCAATCTATTTCATGGATGGGATGACAAAAATGATTGCTAAATCGTTTCAGTGTGGCATTGTTTGGGATCAAAGACCAGTTGCCTAAACCTCAGCTCTGCGAAATCAAGCAGCTTTAATGACCCATCTAACATTGAGAAATACAAAAAGGGTTGCAGAAAATGGTTAAGAAGTTGGTACTGGAAGGCACTAGTTTCATAAGCAGAGCTCTGCAGTAGCAAAAGGGCTCCTAAGACTCTGCTTTGCATGTGGTTACTTAGACTAATCGTCAGCAATAGCTTTCATTTGTAATAAATATCCTTTAGGTATGTAGGGGTTTTTTTTTCTGGTTTTAATCTGAGCAAGAGTGCAGAAAACTGCAAAAAGCCCCAACACATGGCTTAGCATTCTCAGTAAGCTTCAGCCACATCTAGCCTGGGGCCTTGGATGTTCTCACTTTTCTTTATTTGCGTTGCTCATCAGAACTCCTCTGTAAATCACTTCAAGTCTGTCTGAAAGTCAGTGCATCGACAGTGAAAAACAGTCTATGTGCATTCTTTTTCAGCCTTCATTAGTAACTCTCCCTCATAGCCATCTTCTGTTTCAAATGTGATGGGTCTTTGGGTGGGTGACTGCCAGTGCTTGTTCTTTGCCTCTGGGGGAGGGGCATGTCTGGGCACCAAATTGCAAGGTGGACATGTAGAAAGTGAAAATAATGTGTCTTACTGTATCTTCTGTCCACTTCCATCTGCTGTCCCTCTACTGTGCAGCTAGCCATATGAGACAGATTCTAGTATGAGCTGCTCTGTGCTTATTGAGGTCCTCAGCAATCCTCATGCAGCAGACTTGACAGCAATGAATCATCCCCAAGATGAGTTAGTTGTCTTTGCCTGATGTTTCATACCTTACACCAGCAGAAGTGCTTATCAGCCTGGTTTTGCATTTAATATGCAAACTGGTTTAAGAGTTTTAATTGGGGGGTGATTATTTATGTCTCTACATTGAGGTTTGCTAATAGAACTTGTAAGAAAGGCATTGAGTAGTAATATTTCTGTGAAGGTTTTCAAAGGATTAACCAGGACTAGTATAGGCTGTGTTAAGGAGCACTTCCAACGGCAATGTAGTTTCTTCAGCAGCAATGCTAATGATAAAGAGTCCTTTTCTCTTATACTTGCTTGTTCTGCTCCCTGTTATGCCATGTATTTATAAGGCAGCACTGTTGGATCAAAGAGGGGAAGGGGAGCCAGACTTTCTTCTCTTGAGACATCTAACAAAAATAAGTCCTCATTAACAGCCCCTTCATCATCTTAACATTGCTGCTAATATTACTGAAGTTGCTGAAGAGTCTAGGAATTCGCCATCTCGATGGTGTAAGAGATCCTAGGTCCTTAGGTCCACTGCTGTGTTGTCCCCACATATAGTCAGCACATTGTTTGGGCAGAGGTGCACTGCTGAAAAACTTGCCACTATTTTTGGTTTGCTAAGATATGTTTTGCCCAGATTGTGTTTGACTGCATAGGCAGATGTGGCAGCATGGAGTGGCACAGCACAGTGATAAAGGGAGGACAGGAAATTTTTCTGTAGCAATGCTGGCTCAGAGTAATTACCATCCTTTCAGGCTATGGATTTACAATTCGCAGTAAGAAGAGAAGAAATCAGAAAATTACTGTTTTGTGGAGGTCAAATCCAACCCAAGTAGAGGGAAAGGAAGTATAAAACAGATGTCAAGTGAACGGCATGTCATGGTAGTATTAGGTGAATTCTGGGGCGTTTAGTGTGTAATAGAAGTTTATTTCATGCATTTCTTCCAAGTGTGTGCAGATTGCATATTAAAATATCATTTTTCTCATGCTGTGGTGGCTGTTTGAGCTTTTTGTTGTGCATTCAGACCTATTGAAGTATGTCACTAGCTTTCTCTATGCCTTTAGTTCTAAAGTGCTTCACTTAGAACAGGATTGGCCTTGAGTTTTACAGTTTAGCCTTACAGACCTTACCAGTACTAGAGATGAATCAGCATAAAGGCAATCTTTTCACAGTTTTAGGGGAGTTTTTAAGTGCCTAATTGTCTGATAATTTTAAAATGTTCTTTCATATTGCTTTCCTAGTACTGAAGTACTTTGCTGAAAGAATGCTTCAGTTTAAATACTGTCAGCATCTGATGACTTGGAAACAGACATGTATAAATACATTGCTCAGCTCCAAGGTCTTTGCGGATTTGCATCAGTTAGCAAAATTGCTGAGGTCCTGTATAGTTGCAAAAGGGAAAGCTAATTTTTTCTTTATCGTTGCAGTCAGATGTTCTCTACTGCAATCAAGTGTTTTCCGGAAAACAGATTTATGGTGGCTGAAGGGTGTTTAAACCAGGGCAGTTTATAAAAAAACCTTGAAATTCAAAATTCTTGTTTTTAACATATACCAACAAGTTCCATAAAAAATTACTTTAATGTATTCGTTGGAACAACTGGCTGAGGATTTGAGAAGATGAAAGTGATTCATGTTTAGGGTTTTTTTACTATACTTACGAGGCTTGAGTTGTTAACTTAAATCCAAGTACTTTATTTATTACAAGTAAGCAAACAAAAACCCTCACTCACTTGGCTCACATGCAAATGACCTGCAGCACTTTCTGATTTAACACTCATCTTCTGTTTACAGAATTCACAGACAAGTTATTATTTTGGGTTTGCTTCTAAAACTGTTATTAAAGTACAACAGTAACATCTTTTTCCATCTGAGTTCAACTTTCATTATGTGCTTTCAATATTAAGAAGGGATTAATTCTTAATATCGAGTGAGCAGTGCCAGGAGCAGACTTAACTGAAACTGCTGGTTTTGAGTGATGCAAGTAATAATCACGTGCAGTGATGATACATGAGCCTGTGCTTCTGCAGAGAGGGTGCCTGTGTCTTGGCCAATTCTGTTTCCATTGCAAATTGGTTTTTTAGATGGTTGGATTTAGTTTCTTTGTTGTTGTTGTTGTTTGTAGGTGGGTTTTTTCATTTGTTTGGGTTTTTGTCAAGTGCACATTGCTCTGTCTTGATCATCCAACAACACTCAGCTCATCTTCACTTACATGTAAAATGATTTGCTGGGATTTGGTTTTTGGTGTCTTACTCCAAGTGCTTCAAGTGATGTTTTTTAAGTAGCACTTAACAGTGTTTCTGTGGTTGTACCTACTTCGGGTGATGAAACACAGCACCATAGTGTGCAGACAGTTTAGGTCAGGAACTTGATTAATTAATTGCCTGTTATTTTCAGGGAACTTAGCTCTCCTAAGCTATTTAAATTCAATACAAAATGTTCCACTTCAGTCACTTTTTTGAACCTTCAGTAAAACAGTGTTTTTGCAGGACATTAATGATGCTTTGTAATGCAAACAGCCATCGTGACAAGCTAAGCTATTCATTCTCATTGCTTGTATTATTTCCTGGTATCATTTTACAGCTTTGTTAAACTGTCCTTTCATTCCCACAGGGGAGATGATTTGCTTCAGAATATTTGGCTGTTAAAGAAAATCATGCTAACTTTATTCCTTATAACACTTCTGAGAAGTTAAACCACACTGCCTCTGTCTCTTCACAGAGAATGGACCTTGGAGAATGCCTGAAGGTGCATGACCTGGCGTTAAGGGCAGACTATGAAATAGCATCCAAAGATCAAGATTTCTTCTTTGAGCTTGATGTATGTATTTTGTCTTCGTGGTGTAGAGAATGCATACTTTGTGTGCCGTATCCATGTTCTCGACAGCACTGATCCCTCTTCTTATTGATGTTTCAGGCAATGGACCACCTGCAGTCATTTATTGCAGACTGTGACAGGCGAACAGAAGTGGCTAAGAAAAGACTAGCAGAAACCCAAGAAGAGATCAGTGCTGAAGTTGCAGCTAAAGTAAGCATGTAAAACTAGTCACTGGAGTCTCTTTGAAGGTCACTTTTACTCAGGAGCCAACTTCAAGGTTTGGCAAGTGATCAAATCTGAGAATTCACACTGAGGAGGGAGGAAAAGTAACACATTTTCTCTGTCCTTCCTAAAACTGCCTTTTAGGCACAGAAAGGAGAACACAGGGAAGAGACCTTTCTTGATATTTTCAACCTCAGGAAACTTGACTGTCTGTGATTCCATGCCGTACAGATGTTAGTAATTCTGACACTTTGTGATCAAAACTTCATCCATAAAGTAAACAAAAATTGATGTTCTTTTCATGAAAAAAATGTTACGATTTTTCTTCACATCTATGCACATGCTAGGAGGAATAGTTATGCAAATATTAATTTTGCTAAATGGTGTGGTATACACAACAGTGCAAATTACTGAAGTTTTTGAGCAGTCCTCTGAAGCTGTAGATAGATTTGGTAACTCAGTCGTTCTTCATGTGTTTTTCAGTGAAGTGTCTTCTGTTTCGCTTTTACCTGGAGAAGTTAGTTATCTCTGCATGTTTCTTTTCATGCTGTCCTGCCAGTTTTGCATATAACAACTCAGTAGTAGTTCAGATTGTTTCCCATAATTAAAAACATTTCCTTTGTTAAGACTTTCCTTGTCTTTCAAGGCTGAAAGAGTTCATGAGTTGAATGAAGAAATCGGGAAACTGCTGGCCAAAGTAGAACAGCTTGGGGCTGATGGGAATGTGGAAGAATCTCAAAAAGTGATGGATGAAGTGGAGAAGGCTCGGGTAAAGAAGAGAGAAGCAGAAGTAAGTTGATTGTGTAAGGCTTGGGGGATGGAGAGGGCAGGGTGAACACTAAATTGGTTGACCTCAGTGTAACACAGGCGATGTCTCATCTGCTGTCACTTCCTTAGCTATTTGCTTCATATAGAACTAAAGAAATTGCTTTGCAGCATCTTGTGCAGTAAAGTCCAGGATACACTGCTATACTATTAAAATGATATTCCCTTCCACAAACGATGCATTTATTATAGTTTTATTGTATCAGATAACTTATTTAATTATTGTCTGAAGTTCAGATAGATTTCTTAGGAAACTAATATTGCTTTAAATTGGGTTCAGAATTACAGAACAGGTGTAGTATTGTCATTCTATGTTAACATAGTAATTGTAGTGTTTGTGTGGATTCATTGTTGCATAGGAAGAAGTTGTTCATCCTTCTATGTAATATAATTGTAAGTAAAGGTAATAATTGTCCCACTTTCTTTAATTTGCAAAACCAGTTGCTGATATTCTGCTCTTAAGTATGTTCAGTTTTCAAAATAAGGAAACTTACCTTGTATCTTAATGAGATTAATGAGTTGACTTATGAATAGCGTGAATTAACTAGAGGCTGTGCTGGAGTATATTGAATTAGATTATCAATTTATAGTATACCTTTGGTAAAGTGTTATCCCTGTATTATATGCACTGAGCAGTAACAGTTAGGAAATTGTTGTTTTTTTCTAGGAAGTATACAGGAATTCCATGCCTGCCTCCAGCTTTCAGCAGCAGAAGCTACGGGTCTGTGAAGTGTGCTCAGCTTATCTTGGTCTTCATGACAATGACCGACGACTTGCTGATCACTTTGGAGGGAAACTGCACTTAGGATTTATTGAAATAAGAGAGAAGCTTGAGGAACTCAGGGTAAATCATTCTTCTGGTTTTTTTGTGTGTAGTATGACTTAACTGTTTGCCAGGCAGCCCTAATGGAATATTTATTTCTGGGCATGTGAATTTTTTTTCACATCACTCTAGAATTTGGAATTTCATTAGCCTGAAAAAAACCACTAAACGTTCTAATTTAGCATCAATTACCTGGATAGTTTACTGAGATGACCTCTTTTGCACTGAATATGTGTTAAAACACTGAATGTGTAGAATAATGTACCTTGGGAACATTCTGTGTGAATTCTACTTGTGAAATGGAGAACTGTATTTTAAGCAAATGACAGTGATGTTGAAACATATTTAACAGTCATAGGAGATAGCCAAATGAACTTGGCTTTTAGCCAGTTAATTGACTAAAAGTAATAATGACACACTTGAAAATACAAGAGCATGTAATAAGGAGGATGATAACACTTGGAAAAGTTCTCCAAAAAATGTACAGAAATGCTTGGAGCTCAAAGAGCCTGCTGGATGTTTACTGAGATAAGGAGGTAATTTTGATGAAGTTTTCTTTTTTCCAAGTAATTTTTGAAGGCTTTTAAGCTTAACTTAAAATAGATGAAATAAACACATTCCAACAACTCAAGGTTGTAGCTATTCCAAGTGGGAATACAAACTGATGTATATCTTGAAGTCAGGTTAGCAATTAAAATAAGTGCTATGGGGAGGTTGCATGTTCTCTGTAGCTTGAAGATTGGAAATTCAGTTGGAATATTATCCTGAACAATGCTATCTTGACCAGAAATCATGTGCTGGAAGAAAAACTTACTGGAATTATTTTCTGGACTTCCAGTATGCAAGAGGATGGATTTGGACACTGATGCTGTTGATCACCTTAATATATAGATTGTGGAGTTCACAGCTCAATTAAGCATTTAACTGTAGAAATGACTGAAGGCAATAGCTACATGAGTTGAAGCCCTAAAAGCAGAAAATGCTGCTACAGGGTTTGAGTAAATTGACTTGGTTTATGTTTCATAATATTCCAGCTGTCTTGCATGGATACTGTGACTTTCTCTTTGGAGAACCCAACTCTTTCCATTGACTGCATTGGCAATTTAGGCTCCTAAATATTGCTGGTGTAACTTAAATGCCTAGAATAGATCATGTGTGCTTCCTCTCATCCCTCCATGAAATTATACAAAGAGCCACTCGAACAAGAAACCTTGCTTGTAGTTAAATTACAGATGTGGGACAAGGAAGTATAGATATAATTTGACATAAAGGGTTGAACTAACTGATTGTTTACACCATTTGGAAAAAAAATGCATGGATAACTATTTCACATTCCCAAAGCATCAATAAAGTAATCTTTTGAAGTGCTTTGCTAACAAAAAAAGAAAATAATAACTATCCCCTCCTTCCTCAGAGCTCTCCTCAGAGATCTAATCAAGATGCTGCTGGGGCAATTCCACCTCTCAGAAGAAGGTCTTTACAAAGAGTTGAATTTCTTGCATCATGTCCAGAAGGTGGCAAGACTTGGGTTTGGCCAGATCTCCAGTTGTGAGTTCCACATCTGAGGGCCCTCTACTGAGCGTGCCTTGTCCCCAGTAGTAGTGAGTTCACCCTGGGGGCTGTCAGCTGAAACATCTACTCTAAGGAAATGTCTCATGGTCACAGTACTGAAACAAGTAGCCTCAAAACTTAGCTGTCGGCCCAACCAAGTCCTTTAAGAAACAGTTAACGCTTCCAGTTCTGATTCCTTTCTACCTCTCCCCAGTGGCCAAAATATGATTGGATTGGCATGGAAAGTCTTACATTAAAGTCATGACTTGCTGCTCTGAATTCCCTTTTATTAAAAACTTCGTATTTAACACTGCATATTTCAGGTCTTCGTGTAACACCCATCTATTTGCTGCAGCTCTTCTGCAATAACTTCTGTTCTTGAGGAAAAAACCCCACCAAAATATGTATATGTGTATATATATGTCCTGAGGAAGAGAGAGGGAATAATATACACAAGGGAAAGGAAATATACCTGAGGGAAAGAACTGTATGTTAATGGTCTAGATTATTTTTATAGGACCCTCATCTGAGAAATTTTGAAATGTAACTTAATGAATATATTCCTTTGCTTTTAGAGGATTGTGGCTGATAAACAGGAGAAACGAAATCAGGAACGATATATGTCCTGAGGAAGAGAGAGGGAATAATATACACAAGGGAAAGGAAATATACCTGAGGGAAAGAACTGTATGTTAATGGTCTAGATTATTTTTATAGGACCCTCATCTGAGAAATTTTGAAATGTAACTTAATGAATATATTCCTTTGCTTTTAGAGGATTGTGGCTGATAAACAGGAGAAACGAAATCAGGAACGTCTGAAACGTGGCGAGGGAATTTTTTTGAGAAACTAAGGAGGTGGGGATCTCTTTTAATTGCATGTACATAATGACTTATATAAGTTTAATGAGAAAACTGTGTTGTAGTTCACACATTTCTAAATCTGTAGAATTACAATAGTTGGCACTCCTTGGAAACCTACAAGAATGGAGACGGAATATCATGTCTAACTTGGCAAACTTGGAATTGTTTTCAGTGAAAGCCTTTCTAAAAACTATTGATAGCAGTGCCTCTACATATTTGAACAAATGGCCTTTAAATGAGATGATTTTCAGGTGTGTACCTTGTTCTGAGACCTGACAGGTGTGAGTGTACACACAAGGGAGTTTCTAGCATCTCTTAGGTATTTTCATGGTAGGTGTTAGACATTTTACCTATTGAAAGTAGTTGAATGTATGAGTAAGGGAAGTAATTCCCTGTTCTTCTGTGAAATAGTAAACTTCTGAAGTCTGTAGCAGTCTGATAATACTTGCCTGTCAGGTAATAAGGGAATACTGACTTGAACTGTAAGCTTTTTCTGTGCGAGGGATGGGAGTTGAAAAGCAGATCAGATATTCTTTTGGGTTTCTAGTATGGTAGTCTCAAAAATAAATAAAAAACCCAAAAGAAAAAACACAAGACAGGGATGTGTTTTCTGGTAAATGTGTTCCAAAGGTGTCGACATCAAATAAAAGGCCATTGAATAATTGCTAGTGAAACAAAAAATGCAGTAGCAGATCAACCGGTCTGGCTTGTTACTACTAAATTGTACTTTATTTGATAATAAGACTCTAAGAAAAATCCCTGTTTTCTATTTGTTTCAGGTCCAGATCCCACAGCAAGCATGCCAAAAGGTACATAAATGAGCAGACAAGGAACAGCAGTGGTGAACCCAACCTCTCACGTGCTGAAATGTTATAAGTTTGTGTAGCACTATTAGTTCAAGGTGTCCATCTTTAGAAACAAAGTTTTCTTTTCCACAGTCACCTCTCTGTGTGTTTATACAGCATTTATCACCATGCTACTGAATTCATACATATGTGTCTGTTTTGTGGCTACTGCAATGCAACTTTTTGTCCCATATAACACCTGGACAAAGATATTTGCTTTTTCTATACAAAAGCTTATGGTTAATACCTTTTGGTGAAAGCTCTTGTTTTTAAAATCCTAAGCACCAAATTAACTCTCAAGAGATCACCCATCAATAGTATGAGTGTTCTTCCAAACCTTCAGAGTTGAAGGTGACCAGTGAGGTGTGATTGCCAAGTGATTAAAATGAAAGAAAGAAAGAAAATACTGAATTTTTATGGTGCGTAGAACCTTCTAGACTAGTTTTGTTGTAGCAGTGGGGAATGATAGAGTCCTATTTTTTCAGAACATCACAGTACAGGGGCTCTGACAGATGAGCCCTGTCACTGCATCTCAAAGTTCTACAACTTCGCCTGATAAAGACATGAGTTTAAATTGAAAAACTAATTTTTTCCCACCTTTTTAAAGGCTTTCAGAAGTCTGAACTGGCTGTGCTGCAGCCATACATATAGTCAAGAATTAACTATAAAATTGTCTGCATTAGTCACGTAGGAGTTCGTAGCCTTTCTAATGTTGGTTTCCCCTCACTGTTTGCCTATGACCAGACAG
>NW_008657864.1:4855-9237 GCF_000695815.1 Acanthisitta chloris | reverse complement strand
CCCTACACAACTTGATTACTCATGGAGTGCACAGGATTCCCTGTACCCCTGTAAGGGAAGCTGAGTGAATGCAGTGCCTGGTCTCAGTCCTCCCTGCTCCTAGGTCCAGGTCCCGAGATCGCCGCAGACATCGCTCCCGCTCGGCCTCGCGGGAGCGGAAGAGGAGAACCCGATCCAAATCGCGCGAGAAGCGCCATCGCCACAGGTCTCGCTCCGCCAGCCGCAGCCGAAGCCGCAGCCACCACAGAAGCAGGCACAGCTCCAGGGAGAGGAGCCGGGAACGCAGCTCCAAAAAGAGGTAAACATTGCCCCAGAAACAAATGGCTTCTCCTGGATGCCTGATGAGAATTTTCACACTAAATTAAGTTGGCGGTTAGCACTCGCCAATTTGAACACATTATGAGTCTGTCTCAGATTTCAGTTACACCTTTAGCATATTTATGATCTGGCACACCAGAGTGATTATTCTCTAGTTAGTTTTCTTATAATGTGGTCATATATTATTTCTGTTTCGGATGAGTGCTATCGAATATTGTCTCAAGTTGCTAATACCATATCCCTGCAGTGTAGAAAGTGAGACTGCTGATTTTCATTTGAATCCAGGGATATCAGCAGTCATACATTCGGATTTTCCCTCGGGCTCTTGTTCCCAGCATCAAAGCCCGTCTGTTTTGTACTGCAGATAAAAACAAGTTTAGGTATGCGTGAAAATAAACTTGTGGCACTGCATCTGAAGATGTTGCTTTGCAAGGAAAGCCACTGAACCCCTCGCTGAAGGATTGCTGCAGAGAGCAGGCTGAGGCTGTTGCTTTTGAATGATTCAGTTGCTGTCTGCTCCCAAAGATCTGCTGGCTTATTTTAGATGAGTGAGGTAAGCATGACTTAGAGTAGTGGAATTGCACAGCGAGGCATCTGGTGGGGAAGTGCATCATTTGAGTGCAGTACAGTGGACAGGATGCCCAGTCTTAAAACCGTGACAGACTGTTGACTTGCAAGAAGATGAAAGGTCTGGTTTTGAAGTGGCCACATGTGCAGGTTTTATAGTTCAGATTATTTTAGGAGTTAAATCATCAAGGGTGGAGAAAGGTGTTGAATGTGTTAGAGTATCTCATGGGCTCTTTGCCCTAAAAAGGAGTAGATAGGTGCCCTGCCTGGACTAGGTAAGTAACTATAATCCCACTGTGCTTTGTAAGAGAGCATAAAAAGACTGGGTTAGTCCGAGTCTTTAGTTGCCTTCTTATTGTTCTAGTGGATAAGTTTAAAAGTCCAGCACTCTAGTTGGTATCACTAGTAGTGTCTGGTGTTTAAAATTCTTCAGAGTGTTCTCAAGTCAGTATTTCAGACTCAGCAATTTCCATCTCTGAAGAGACTGTCTCTTCAAGGCATTCACAGTGGCAGATCAGCAAATCATCAAACCTGTAATTTTTCAGCCTTAAAACAGGCATTTTTCTCTGAATTTGACATATTTTTTAATGTGGATGAACCAGTGTGTAGAGCATATGTTCAAACTGCCTTTACTGCTTCAGCTTTTCTAAACTCAGTTTTCATCCTTCGAAGATAACTGTACTGACTGATTGTTCTGGGACTCTCATTGGGCTTGTTCAGACTCTCCAAGAGGATATGCACAATGCAAATGATGCATTGTCTTCTCTATGTTGGCAGAGAAATATTGTAAGAACAGGGAAATGTTATAGACATTTGGGTGTTATTCATGTAACAGTGAACCTGTTAAAAGATGTAACATACTTCAGGGCACAAGAATTCTACCTTATGGTATTCAGTACTGGAAGTGCTTTCCTGATGTCAGTTTCTTTCCTGAAGGAATGTGACATACCTGTGTTGGAAGAACCCCTGGTACAAATAAGAGATTTTCATTAGTGTTATCTTGAGGGGGAAAAACTGATGTGCCATCATTGGCAGCTCATACCTCTTATTTCCCTGAGCTCAGGCTAAACTTTACTCTAAAAATATTTATATTGTGTTTTAACAAGACTGAAGAATCCTTAGACCTATGATCTTGCTGCACTGGGACCAGGATAGCTGTTGAACTTGCACCCAGGCTGGATATCTCCTTTGTAGAGATGCCCTTCCAGTCCATAGAGCAGCTTTGCACACGGATGTCAGAGAAGTCCTTCTGTTGAATACCACAGCAAAGTTGATGCCAGAATGCAAAATAGACCTGAACTTGGAGGCTCTATTGTATTACACTTCCGTGTGTCCTAACAACTCTTTGTTTCTAGTCTGGGGAAGTACTCACTGCCAAATCCTGTATTTTAAATTTCTTTTTGGAGGAATTTCTTAAAATCCTTGTATGAAATAACTTTTATTCCAGCCTGTCTGTCTTAAGCTCAAAACAGTCAGTTGTCCAAGGAATTCTGGCCGAGAATACCCTGGAAAATAGAAGACACTCTCCAGCTTAACTTCTTCAGGAAAGAGTCATGGCCCTTTGGTTTTGAATAACCAAATCAATTCAGATCTGGGGAACATGGTGTTTTTGCCAAACTCTTGCAGAAGAGCAGCGTGGCACAGAAGCAGGAGGAGGGTGGCTGAAAGCTGCAGCCATGGCAGGCCATGGTGCCACTGATTCTAGGGCCTTAAGCCTTGTGTGGAGTTGTCATTGCTATGTGAGAAGAGTCACATTTTACGGTAATCTAAAGTCTGCAGTGTGATTTTTTTTTTTTTTTTTTTGAGCTTGGTTAAAGTAAAAATAAATACAGTTATTGTGGGCTGCTAAATCCTGCTGTTTTGTCTTTTCAGTTTTGATCACATCCATTATGGCCTCAACATGTAAGTGTACTAGGCAATTTGAGTGCTTATTGGAGAAACTCTTCATGTGCTTCTCCTGGAAGTAATTTTCCTATTT
Source organism: Acanthisitta chloris (assembly GCF_000695815.1). Taxonomy (NCBI): domain Eukaryota; kingdom Metazoa; phylum Chordata; class Aves; order Passeriformes; family Acanthisittidae; genus Acanthisitta; species Acanthisitta chloris. Next base: position 6,374 of record NW_008657864.1, on the reverse strand, counting down.
TGTTCAGTGTAACAATATGATCACAGGCAAACATGTGCTGAGTGTTCCTGTTTGCAGCAAACCATGGGCTTCCTGCTGGTTTTCCTGTCCACCCGTTGGCAGCAAGGATTTCACATAAAATGGAAAGGTGTCACCTCTCAGACACTTTTTAATTCCGAAAGCAGAGGGAAGTTTATTGTGTGCTAAAGCTGAGGAAATTCTGCAAACACATAAGTTTGTCTGACATATGTGTTTTCTTTATTCTGCATCACCTTTCACTCTATGAAGCAGGTGGGTAAGTTTAAATCTGTTAAAGGCTGGGATGTCGTTTCAAATTCATCAGTATAAAGGAGCAGACTTCCTCCACACTGGGCACAGCTGAACATGTGCAAAGTGTCTGGCAACAGTAGCAGTATGTCTCAGCTGATCTCCTAACAGCACCAATGTGCCTAAGGTAATTGGAACTCTAGGTCTACCTAGGCTTGGATTACTGGTTTATTAGGAGCAGGTCTAAATGAAGTCCTTTTCCTTACTGTTAGCCATAAGTTTCAAATACACATAGTTTGTGTGTTTTGATTTGCAGGGCAAAATGAATGTTTGCAGTTAGATGCATACTCAATGATAAGATCAGTCATGACAAAAGACCTAAATGCAGGTAAACTGGGAGATGGTTGTGTCAGTGGGGCTGATGTAGTCCCATGCAGACATTGTATGGAGGAGTGCCTGAAGTCATAGGACAGGGTTTTATTTCACCTGGCTTCAGATGACTAGGTCAGATGTAAATCTGCTGAGTCTCATTACAGACTCATCTGATACAATTTTGTGTCTATTTTAAGATCAGGGAAATCATGCCTTAAAGGGTCTGTTTCCTCTGTTGGCTATTAAAAATCAGTTAGGCAGTAATGCTTTCTAAGCATTCTAGATAAGGTATGTCTAGTAGAGATTCTAAGGGCTATACTTTGCCATTGAGAAAGGCAGGAATGGTGTTTTAATTCTAAGTCTTCTGTTAGTAATGCTGCTTGCTAAAGCAATTGTATAAACTTTCACATCACTGCTGGGATTCATTGACGCCAGTCTTCCCTCTTGTCTGCTGATTAGAGACTCACTTGTACTGAGATGGGACAGCTGGACAAATGGCATCTTGTATTCCTCCAAAAATGCATTGATTAAAAAGCCGAAGCTGTGAATGGCATCATGTCCAATCTCTTTGCCTGTTCTAGGATTAATTGCTAGAGTTAGTTCCTAGGTTACAATATTACAATTCTTGTATCATCTTCACAAGCTGTTAAAGCAGGTGGGGCAGTGATCATTATCTCCTACTCATCCCTGCTGGCTCCCTCAGGGGCTGTCTCTGTTCAGTGGGCTGTCAGGGACCCACCACATGACCCATAGAATTACATCTTCCCATTGTGAGATGCTTCACCCAAAGGGGGGAGGAGCCAAGCATTCCCACATGGATATAATCTGGGGTTTGGACCAGCACAGATGCCCTTTGCCTGCTGGATTCCCAGAGGACAAGAGCTACCACTGGACCTTCAGG
>NW_008657864.1:3890-4721 GCF_000695815.1 Acanthisitta chloris | reverse complement strand
TTTTGTACTGTTGCATTTATTGTTTTGTTTTCCCTATTAAATTGTACTTCTGACTTGGAGCCTCTCACTGGTTTGCTTTCAAACCAGCACAGTTAGCCTGAGTCAAGCACTTCGGAAGCACTGTTGCTTTTGCAAGGGACTTGGTCAGGAGGACCAGGGAGGTGATTGTGCCCCTCTGCTCAGCACTGGTGGGGTCACACCTTGATCTGGGCCCCTCAGTTCAGGAAGGATATTGAGGTGCTGGAGCAGGTCCAGAGAAGAGCAATGAGGCTGGTGAAGGGACTCCAGCACAAGTGCCATGAGAAGAGGCTGAGGGAGCTGGGGGTGTTCAGCCTGGAGAAGAGGAGGCTCAGGGGAGACCTTATCACCCTCTACAACTCCCTGACAGGAGGCTGTAGTCAGGTGGGGGTTGGTCTCTTCTCCCAGGCAACCAGCAGTAGGACAAGAGGGCACAGACTCAAGCTCTGCCAGGGGAGGTTGAGGTTGGATAGTAGGAAGAGATTCTTTATGAAAGAGTAATCAGGCATTGGAATGGTCTGCCCAGAAATGTGGTGGATTCACCATCCCTGGAGGTTTTCAAAATGAGTCTAAATGTGGCACTTAGTGCCATGGTCTAGTAATGACTGTAGGTTTGGACTCGATGATCTTTGAGGTCTCTTCCAACCTAGTTGGTTCTATGATTCTAAGACTTGCAGCACTATGACAGCTAAACAGCTGTACTAACTCCAGGATGAACCTCTTACTTGGCATGTGGCTTCTCTTCTTCTGACATGTAGTTTCTGGAATGAGAGTAATGCCTGGTGATGGGACTAATGCCCTCAGTGCTTGCAA